>NC_058405.1:45747109-46047109 GCF_002201575.2 Neomonachus schauinslandi | reverse complement strand
AACCATATTTGTTCCTTCTAGTTTTTTTTTTTTTTATATGTATCTCTTCAGATGGCTTCCACCTCCCATATGAGAGCTTTTCTTCTATTTTAAGAATAGTACACATGTATGGACACATTCCAAGTATATACCCATGTACCCTAATAGATAGATAGATAGATATCCTTTTATTCATTTTGTCTCTATATTTTTCCCTCTCTCCTAAACCTATTTGTAGCCCTTAAAACAAATAAAAGCAACTAAAATCCTAGACTACCTAAATCCTAGAGTTTCTTGTCCTAAACCACAACAGATTGATTTTCTAAAGATATAAATCATAGAACTTTCTTACATGGAGATTAACCTGGTTGAACCTTGGACTTCAAATTTTTTTCCTACCTCCTTCTTCCCTGGTCCCTGCACTCTACTTGTTGCCACCAATACAAGGATTCAGGGCACACATTCTTGAGTGCCTCCATACACCAGAAGCTTTGTTATCTCATCTCAGCTAATAGTACTCACAAGCATACCAGGGAGTTAAAAATATCCGTATTTTACATTCAAAGACACTAAAAATGAAAGAATGGTAGCTGTGCAATGCATCACAGCTACTCAGTAGCAGATTCTGATACGTCTAACTCAAATGGCCATGCCTTTCCACTGTAATGGAATGTTTCACCATAAGAATACCTCCTGCATGCTTTAAGTCTACCTGTGTATCTAACAAAAAATAAGTCAGAGCCAGCAGTATCCCAAGATGTCACTTTATTTTAGATCTAATCATTTTTCAAAATGGTGCATATTATAAGCATATAACTATATAGGGTGTTGTGGGTGTGTGGGGGGGGGGTGTGGGTGTGTGGGTGTGGGTGTGGGGGTGTGTGTGTGTGAAAACAAGCCCTGAATTTTTAGGATGTCCTTTTTAATGATTACTTTTTGTCATAGAAGAGGTTTGACTGAGTGTAGCTGAATTTATTACATGCCAATTGAATTAGCACAGTACACAAGTAACTTTGTGCTTTGGGACGGCTCTGGGAATCTCCTTTTGATTTGGGGATTGCCATTTACCCATGACTGGAAGGAAAGAATGATGGCTGAGGTGGTTGTGGATAGACAATGACCTCATTAATCACTGTGATGGAGATATGGGCTGTTCCTTGCAGTGACTCATTATAGAGTGCATCAAATAATGAACACTGACAGCTAGCCAGTAGTGAGTGAAGGCTGACAGATGGTCAATAAATTCAGAACTGGCATATTTTTGTAAACTAATTGTAGGTTTGAATGCTTACAGTGCCTTTCACCACAACTTTAAATTACCAAAGTTGCCTTCCAGATTAAGCAATTAAAACTTAAATATGGAAAGTCCTAAAATTTGAGAATGGGGTATCTCCTACTCTCTTATGCCACTGAAATTTACCCAATTATTTTTAGAGAAAAAAAATCACTTTGGGAGTTTATGCGAAGGAAAAAACATGGTGGCTAAACTGCAAATACTTTCCAATGAATGTCATAAAAGGTCTATGTAAATTAAAAATATAGCAACAAAATTCATGAAACTTTTTTCCTGCTAGGAATTATTATCTACAATCTCAATATGCAAAGTTAAAAAAAGAAACAAATGCAAAGCTTGAATAATGTGATACTTTATAAAATGAATTTCACAAGTCTAGATTTTCTGCCATGTAAGATGTAAGTTACTATAGGTGATATAGTTCCTTCTTCCCACAACTTTCAAAATTGCATGAATCTTATTTTAGTGGTTTGGGGAGATTTATAAAAAGCATGCCAATTTCAAAGCCCAAGGCAGTACATTCAATAAAGGCAACAAACCTGTCTTCTGTGTCTACAGTGTTCAAACAGCCTGCACCAGTTACTCTTTTGATAGCTCTTCCTCACAAAGCATAGATTGTAAAAGAAATCTGTCCTCAGGAATGATGAGAAAATGCTCATTCAGCTGCTTCTATTAGTGACAGGCTTATGTTTCATATCAGCATCATACATAAGTACTCAGAACATACCTTTTTTCCCCCATGTACTGGATCTCTTCTATTTGCCCCTCTAGACATCCACCCTTTCCTGTTATGGGTTGAATTGTATCACCCACAAAAGATATGCTGATTTCCTAATTCCCAGTATCTGTTAATGTGGCCTTACTTGGGAAAAGGGTCTTTGCAGATGTAATCAAATTGAAAATGCGGTCATACTGAATCAGGGTGGGCCCTAACCTACTGACTGGTGTCTTCATAAGAAGAGAACACAGACACATCATGTGATGACAGAAGCAGAGACTGAAGAAGCTGCAAGCCAGGAAACATCATGGGTGGCTGGCAAACCACCAAAATTTGGGAAGAGGCAAGTAAGGATTCTCCCCTGGAGGCTTCAGAGAAAGCGTGGTCCTCCTGACCCCTTGATTTCAGACTTCTAACATACAAAACAGTAAAATAATACATTTCTATTGTTTTAAGCCACCCATTTTGTCATACTGTGCAGTTAAGAAATGAATGCACTGCCCATCCTGCTGTGTGCCCAGGAAGATGACCTATACAGGCTCCTGCAACAATGGGCTTCCTCTCGCATTTGGTTCAGCTAGGCCAAAATAAAGTACTAGCAGGAAAGGCAAGGGCAGTGGGAGAATGAGGATATGTATTTATTCCCCCAGCTACCTCCTGCTACTTGCTTTGACTCTGTTGTTTCTCTCCCAAAGGCCACAGCTCCTGCCAGTTACCCTTCTCCATACAGCTACACCCTCCAGGTCTACTAACTGCCTTATCCTCCTTCCCCTTCAGGCTTCTGGGTAGTAGTGGTTTCCAACTTTTACCATCCACACCAAGTATCTATTGCTACATAAGAAATTGTCATGAACTTAGTAGCTTGAAACAACATACTTTCATTATCTCAAAGTTTCTGTGGGTCAAGAATCAGGGGTGGCTTAACTGGATCCTGGGCTTTAGTGTCTCCCAGGAGTCTGTAATCAAGGTGTTGATCAGGGTTGGTGCTCATTTGAAGGATCAACTAAGGAAATTCATTTATGTGGTTGTTGGCTATATGTAATTCCCTTTGGGCTGTTGATCTGAAGGCTTTAGTTCCTTGCTGACTGTTGACCAGAGGCTGCCCTCAGTTCCTCGCCATGTGGCCTTCCCCAGCATAGTTACTTGCTTGCTTCATCAAAACCAACAAAAGAAAATGTTTGCTAGCAAGACAGAGTCAGGATCTTTTGTAATTTAATCATACAAGTGGTATATTCTTAAAGTTGAGATATTCTGTCGCTTGTAAACAGTCTAATCAAGGGGAGGAAATTACATAAGGCAGCAACTACCACAAGGTCAGGATCACTGGGGATCATCTTAGAAGCTGCTGAACACATCATCTCTGGTTTTATTCCTTAAATCCTGCCCACACCTTAGTAGTAAATAGTTTCTTTCAAGTGTGCCATCTGTTTCCTTCCTCGATGCTGACTGATAACGCAGGGTGATAAACAGAATATAATCACTCTTCTTTCTATTCACTGTGATGAATTATTGTCTACTCTGAACAAAGTGCTGGTTTCTCAGATTCACCAAAACCAAAGAAAGCTACATAAATTTGATTGTAGCAAGGCAAAGCAGTGCTGGACATTCTCAGCATACTCAGTCATCCAGGCCAACAGGGTGTATAAATGTAACAATTCATCTAAGGCATAGAATAAAACTTTTTTCTGAAATGATTTACATTTATGCTGGACTAGATCAAAGACAAAACAGTTCATGAGAAATTGTGTAGGATAACAAGGACCAGGGTAGCTTCAACAAGTGTGTGAGTAAAGCAACTGAAAATGTAGTAATCAAGATCAATAGTAAACATGATCATGAAGAGAAGACAGAAGTCAGAGTTGGAGGAGAAATACTAAACATCTCTTCCAAGTAATAAAGACTGTAAGCAAGTAGACAGGTTAAGAAGGAAATGATGAGAATGTCCAGAAAAGCCCCGGAATGGGAAATGCTGGGCTATGTGTGCAGGGCAGGAGTATCAGTACAACAGGGAAAGAAGTGCACTTGGATTTGGAGCAAGGGCAAGCTAGGTTAAAGACTCCTGCAGAGACATATAAGCTCTATGTGGGAGAAACAGGCATATCAGCAATTCCCTTTTTAAGAAAACAAGAAAAGGTGGTTTCCTTTTCCTTTTTTCTTTTATTTCTCAAGTAATAAAATATTGCAAACATAATTTCAAGGAGAGACTACCAAACCAGAAGTAGAATCAGGGAATACGGATCCTTCCTTGCTCCAATACAAATATCAATTTACCATGGGATGCAGAGAAATTCACTAAATTATTTTAAAAATTTAACTTCCTCATCTATAATATGGGATAATAACATCTGCCTTGCCTATATCACAAGAATGTTGGAAAGATTAAGTAAGATATGAACGTAAAACCACTTTGAAATGTAAAAAGCATCAAATAAATATTATTAAAAATATTTTTCAGAACTCAATCATGTGGCACATATTAATGACAGTTATAGGTCTCAGTAAAGCATCTCTTCATAGGCATCTCTAAATTTTGTCATTAAAGTTTCAAAAGCACAAAATTTGCTTTGCTTTGCTTATGACTGAGCCATTTTGGTAACTATCGAACTAAAACATATAATATATAAAAGATATATCAACTTAATGGCACTAGAGAGTTTTTCCCTAAGATGTAACTCGGTAATTCATGTCAGCTCAATATTGTGAAAAATGAGAATAATATTTTCTAATATATCCTGACATAGTTTCCTTCTCAGTAATTAGATACCTCCCTAGGAAATGTTATCTTAGAGGGAGAAAGATATGGTATAGGAAACATTCCTGAAGGGAAAAAAAAAAAGGAAAATAGGAGCTTTTTCCAAGGATAGAGGACAAAAAGAGAGAGACAAAAAGAAAAATCTCAATCCTCATTTTTTGCCATCCTAGCATATGTAAGTAGAAAGGAGGTGTGGTAAAAAGGACACCAGATAGCTTAGGAGGAAAGTAATCTAAGGAATTTGGGTTCTTATAGGGGATATTATGCCCTACTGAATGTTTAGAATGTTTCTCAGCAATATGAGCTGACCACTGCACAGGAGTGGTAGTGTAACGTGTACAGGGAAAGGAAGGTCTAGGACTAGTGTCACTGAGAAAACCCTGATTTCCACGGGGTGTGATATGCTGACAGGGAACATTAGAAGTAGCTGAGAGGTAAAAGCTAGTCTACCTACCATGCGGCAGTGTGGTAAACATCGTGAGGAACTATGTCAGAGACTGGGATGAAAAGCCAAAGCCAGGACAAACAGAATTTGATTGAGACTCAGAGAATTCACAGAAGAAAAGCTTAGGAGTTTGAGTCTTTGAGAAGACTCAGCCCAGGAGTTACTCCAAGTGTCACTAGGTTTCTCAGCTCTGCTGAAAATGGTGGCAGGGTGAACAATGAGCATATGGAATACCAGACCTATCACAAGAAGGAACCAAAAAGTCCACATGAAGGCCCATGCTTAGATGCAAACTCTCTACCCACACACAGATAAAGTCCGCAGCAATCTCCCTCTCTGGCCCACATCTCATCTTGGGAATAAGCAGACACAGAAAAAAACAACTCTGAAACAGTTGATTGTGGTCTATATTGCCTCAATATTTATCCAAAAGGAGAAGGGCTTAAACTAGATGAGACTAAGATACATTTACTTAGTAAGTTCACATGTTATCTAACAATTCTGTGGATAGAGGTTATCAAAGTTCAAATGAGTTGCAGAGAAATTTTTGCACATAGGAGTACAGTGTACGAATTTCAACTTTACCACATTTCCAAACCTGTTTCACACATACATTTTTTTTAAAGTATCACATTTCAGACCCACAAAGAACTTAACCATATGACAGGAGCAAACATAATTTGCATAAATGTCGGCCTTACTGTGGAATGACAGCTTCTGAAATGAATTTATATGTGTAATATGGTACATTATATGTGACAAGTGCTCATGGCACAAGGCAAGTGTCCTCAAGCTCTAATGCCCTCCACTTCGGGATGAGCTATAAATCCTGTAAATCAAAGTGCAGTGGAAGTGCAGCCCACAGTTCTTTATTTTACAGTTCACAGACTTTTTCCGTCCAATAAGGTATTCATGAGTTCTTTTAAGTAGAAATTTTGAACTGGAATTCCATGTTTGCTTTGAAAAGAAGTATACATTAGAACAATATAAATAGGGAATAATTTAGGACTGAGCTTAACTTTTCAATTCCATTCTAGGGTTATTCTTTATGAGACATGTAAATATCAGAAACATTTGGTATACTGAGCAGAGTTTCAAAAATCTGAAGCAGAGGAGATCATTTGTTGAAAATGGAGGGAAAATGTCCAATTCTGGTATCAAAACTCATATTAGTAATCTTGTTATTCAGACACTTGCAATTTAAAGCATCTAATCTTCAGAAACCCATAAAAAAAAAGAAATAATATTACTCCATTTGTCAGGAAAAATTGGGGGGGCTAAATCTTAGACAATATTAAAGTCAACTTAGAATATGTACCTCTATATATAATATCAATAGTACAACAAATGTTTCAACTTTCTGGTTGATGATCATTGGTTTCTGTGCATGAGATCAAATAATTATATTGATTTTTTTCCTTAATAAACAATTTCAACAATTTCAAGTATAGTGTTATTGGCATTTATCACAAAATCTACCAGTTTATTCAACTAAAAGCAAGAGGATGTGAGGGCGATCTGGCTGCGACATCTGTCACCCCATTGATCGCCAGGGTTGATTCGGCTGATCTGGCTGGCTAGGCAGGTGTCCCCTTCCTCCCTCACCGCTCCATGTGCGTCCCTCCCGAAGCTGCGCGCTCGGTCGAAGAGGACGACCTTCCCCGATAGAGGAGGACCGTTCTTCGGTCAAAGGTATATGAGTAGCTGCGCTCCCCTGCTAGAACCTCCAAACAAGCTCTCAACTAAAAGCAAGAATCCTAAGGATTGCTTGTTTATACATGGTATTCCCACAATAGTAACCATCTGTACTTTCTCTCAAGCAGCTTCAGATTTTCCCAAGGTCCAGTCATAATTATTAAATTTTTGAAGAGTGGACTAACTAGCAGAAATGAACCTTAGATATGTCAAGTTAGAAATCTTTATAGAGAAAATGGAAATTTTTTATTTCAAAAATCCTCTATACATTTCTATTCCTTACAGCAAGAGATGGCTTAAGGCTTAATACCCAACCAAGATGGCTATCCATAAACTCTATGTGATAGAGACAAAGTTTAATGGTATAGACATTTTTTTTTCAATCACTCAATCCATCTATTTCCCTACCGAGAGTTTTTGAAGCATCCAGCCTCTACATTTGGGGAGTTTCTTGAATCAGTGGCATAACTGGGTCTTTGATTTTTCAGTCTCAAAAACCAAATATTAAATTAAGATGAAATTTCAGCTACCGGTATTATATTTTGATAGATTTTGTATCTTTGAAGCATTGCTAATAATGTGTAACGTACGTTTATAAAAGTCATTTTTTAAATTTTTATCTGATATATGATATTCAAAAAGTAAGAGAGCTTGCACTTGCCTGTGTCTACAGGAACAGGGAATCTGTGCTTTTGAAATAGTTGCTAGCCACAAATGAATTTTAAAAGAGTTAGTGGACAGGTCTGTGGAGAATATGTAGCTAAATTCAGTAGAAAAGGTTGATTAAAGAATAAATGATCACGTTTACTTTATACAATTGCTTACACCGGTGGCACTTCAGGCTTCAGTCTGGCATCCCAAGTTGCTTAAGAAATAGCCAAAATATATTGGAAATAAATTTTCAGTAACTTTAGGATAAGCTATATCCTGGCTGGATACTTTAAATATTTTAATTTTTCTGAAAATTCATGTATGGTAAGTCACATTCACACTCCAAAATTTATAGTCCCTGAGTAGCAGTAATTCCTGCTTCTGCCACTGACTTACAGCCTTGACAATTCCTTCTTCTTTTTTTTTTTTTTTTTTTATAATATCATGAAACTTAACATTGCTGGCTCTGGCAGGAAGGTAATCCTCCCCAGTTATTTTCTCCTCCACATTTAGTATTCATGAGCAACACTGATTAAAGAATTGGTATGGATGCGGCTTATCAAGCAACATACTGCTAGGTGACTAGGAAACAAATAAATAAATAAATAAACCTTAAATATTACAAAATATAACAGTGTGATTAAACATAGGAGAGAAATGAAAACATACTTGCTGATTGTCCTGAAAATCATATTCAGCTATGCAACATTATCAGAAAAGTACATATAAAATATGTCTGGAAGATGACTCCATTATATTTTGTTTAATTCAGAGAACTTTTTTCTGCTGAAAAGCAGTCCTCCATCTTAGTCATTTCCTATTTCTCAGGTTGGTGACATCATGAGAGTACTGGTGATATAGGGAATATAAAAGGAAGGACAGGAGTAAAGTATATTTTTGCTTTATTATCACCAGGCAGTTTTTTTCTATAACTACCCATATTTCTAAAATTATTCCTTTTCAATTATAACATTATCAGCTGGGACTTTTTGAGCTACATAAAAGTAGGTAAAAATTTCTGTGTATCAGAAATTCCGTTTTGTGTTATTGTTGTCTTAATCATTGGGACACAGTAGAATAGAAGACAACTGGTTAGAATCAGACCTTTCTTGTAAAAAAGTCACTTCAGCCCCTGAAGAAATTCAGGGTTTTTTTTAAAATTCTTTGTTCTCTCCATTTATTAAATAAATATAAAATAGCCATCACTTTCAATAGAATGTAGTATTTTAATTGGATTATATAAAGAAATTTCGAGATCTCATCTTAGAAAGTTCTGGAGAAGTATCATGTATGATGATCAGTTTACAACTCTGAAGTTATATCTTCATCTTCTGTTGTATTTAAATAACTGTTTAAAATAAAGGTCTAATGCAGTGGTTCTCAAACTTGAGTCAGCATCAGAATCACATGGAAACCTTGTGAAAATACAGAATTTTGGGCCTCATCCTTAAAGTTTCTGATTTAGTAAGACTGAGGCTGTATCTAAGAATTTGTATTTCTAAAAAATTCCCAGGTGATACTGATGGTCAAGTCCCACCACACTTTAAGAAGTACTGATCTAAAGAATAGCTTTGTTCTGTGAACACACACAAAAATGGTAGCCATAAAATATAAAAAGGTGACTACAGAGTAAGATAAACTCACAGATGCATTTGTCTCTCTCTGTTCATTTCAATGTCAGTTTTTGGAAGCTTTGTTAAAAAGTGGTTCAGATCATAGCAAAAAGTCATACAGCCTAGGTTGCTTAGATGAATTACATGTTTAACAAGACAGATGCCTGGCAAGATAGCTACATTAGATCATTGTACCATAAACTGTATTTTCTCTAGCACGCAATAGCTAGTAGTCCAGCTAACTCAATAAAAACAATATTAATGCTGTTACATTACCAGACGATCACACTCCCATTAGCATCAGCCTCTGTGAAAGGTATTCCCAAATTGGAAGTTAGCCAAACTCCTTCAAACAATCTCAACTTACAACACAATGTAATTTGGAAATGGCCATATGGCAATAAAAATGACTACAAAATACTGTGCAAGCCCTTGCTCAGACTTCTTGGGTGATAGAATTGAACATCTAGAGATTGCCTTAATGGTAGCCTATATATATATATATATGTGAAACATACTACCATAATCTTGGCTCTATGGCCACAGAAAAACAAACATGCTTTCTGAAATTGAATAAACAAATATTTTATCACTCCAGTCACTTTTAATATACAAATCCTTGCCTGTGCTCAGTAAGATATTAAGTGGTAAGGATAAGGGAGAGGATTACAAGCAGGGTTTCTTATATTGTATAACTGGTCACGCTTTCTTCCACAAAAGAGATCACTTATACCATTTTCTTGTACTTGGTGAAACTAAAGAACTAAAGCTGACAACATTAAAGCAGAAATATTTAAAACCCGATAGAATCTTAAGTGAGGTCTGTTTCCATTTTTTTCCTCTGCCGTGTATGTCAGGCAGGAGACTATAGTGGACTTCTCATAATAAGAACTAGCTTTTCTATTCTCTTGCCTTTTAGCATTATCCTTCAAGTACAGCCACCTACTCAATCAACATGACTTTCTACGACTTCTCAGTAAATGAAGCTCACCCCACTAACCCAAGGGTGCTGTCGATCTAAAATATCGATATGAAACCTTGAATTGCACATTTTATGATCAGCCAACTGTACTTAGGCAGTGTCCATATTTAGAAGAGTGCCATTTTCCTATCTTTTTAAAATTATATTCTATTCTACTTTGTCCTCTCACCAATATTAGAAACCTATCATTTTGCATATTAAATGCAACATTACTAAAAATGCAGTAGAATAAATGGGTAGCTCTATTTCTACCCAAAGGAATTTCAGAGTTCTTTCTTTCAGATAGGAATCTCCAGAAAACAGCATTAAGATTTTTTCCTTCCAACTAACTGTATTTTACTTGTTTTTTTATTTGAGGTAAAACTGGTATACAACCCTGTATTAGTTTCAGGTGTTCAACATAATAATTCAATTTTTGTAGGGGGAGAGAGAGAGAGAGAATCTTAAGCAGGCTCCACACTCAATGTGGAGCCTGACTCAGGGTTCCAACCCACAACCCTGAGATCATGACCTGAGCAGAAATCAAGAGTCAGACACCTAACCTACTGAGCCACCCAAGGCACCCCTTTTTACCTACCCTTTTTGAACGAGTTTGTCAGATAGACATTCTGACTCAATAAGATTAGATGGACATTAAGTCACATGGTGGTATTTTAGTTTGTGTTTTCCCCTTATCTAAATCAATTTTAAGGGACAGCTGGGTGGCTCAGATGGTTAGGCATCTGCCTTCGGCTCAGGTCATGATCCCAGGGTCCTGGGATCAAGTCCCGCATCGGGCTCCCTGCTCAGTGGGGAGCCTGCTTCTCCCTCTCCCTCTACTGCTCCCCCTGCTTGTGCTCTCTCACTCTCTCCGTCAAATAAATAAATAAAATCTTAAAAAAAAATTTTTTAAATAACCAAACTGCCACAACAAAAGAGGCCTATACAGAAGCCAAATCATTGGCAAAATGGACCACATAATATGGCTAATAATGTATTTTCCACCATCTTAAATGTGAATCCGTTCTGTTGTGACTACATCAGTTGAAAATACCAACTCAGAATTCCCTCAGGCAATGCCAGTGCCCCTGCCATAACTCAGCTGCTATTTCTTGCCTGTCACAATACTGACCTTAGAAAGTTACCCTTTGGTCAACAAAATGAAAGCAAAGGAGTGAGCATTTTTCAACAATGTCATGAATATAACACATGTATGAGATATTAGATGAAATTAGCTATGTGTGGTCACAATGCAGTTCTGATAATGAAATTAATATTATATTTAAAAGCAGACAACAGACCTATATTTGTGACTATGATTTTTTTCTTCATTATTTATGGAACTCTCTTAATTCAGGTGAGCTTCAGTCATCATCATAAATGGGGAAGGGTAAGCATAATAATGCCTCCTTCATAACATCGTTTTGGCACAAGAATGATGCATTTGAAAATACTTAACTATAAAATCTCTATATAAATATTAGGTTTTTGACCCCTCCCTCCCCCACCCACCTCAGTTTCTTCCTGTTGTCTCAAAGGAACAGTCCTACAGACAATCTTGAAATTCAGTTTATGGCTTCAGTGATCACCCGTATATTGCTGACTCTCATATTTCCATTTCTTGTTTACAATTCTATCCACTTCAAACCCACTGGTTACTACACATCTCTACTCTAGAGTCTTTCTCAGGCTCCTCAAGCTCCTCAAAGTCAGAATCCACTCCTTCCCCTCTTAAAATCTGCCAATTTTCTTACATTCTTGGTGCTGGAACCACTATCCATTATTATCTCCTTCTCTATCATCTCTTTCCAGCTAGTCACCAGCCTTGGTCATTCTATGTCATTAATACTGTCTAATGCCAAACTTTTGCATCAATTGCTATTGACACTGTTGAGGTTCAATACTTCATTTCTTCTCTCCTGAATTAGGGGAAGTATTACTAACAGATCCCCTTATCTCAACCCCACCATTCCATTTCATCCCTCAAAGCTGCCAAAATACTTTCATTGGAATATATATCTGATTAGGTAATCCCTTTCTCAAAATCCTCTATTAACTTGCAGCCAGGATGAAATATGAATTCCTCCATGCAGACTTCCCTGGATCCAGCTTCCTTCTAGAGCTGCCTCTCTGATTTCCAGTCTTGTTGAAAATGGAAGCTCTCCAAATGTGCCTCACAGTTCCACTAAGCCTTTCCTATCCACAGACCTCTCCTTCTCCCTGCAAGTACTTCATTCTTTGCCTCTCAATCTTGGAAAAAACATTAGATCCATGGTTTTCTGAGAAGCTCTACCTCAGGGTGATATCAGGGCCCCCACTGTGTTGCCAGGTCACCCTTGTCACATCCTTATCATTTACAACACACTAACAGTTTTATAATTATTGCTTTGTTATTTGTCTTTCTCATTAGCATGTATTAATCTTTCTTTTGATATCTAAATTACCAGTGCCATTGTTGCCCAAAACACCACAGATGTTCAATAAACGATTTCTGAAGGAGCACATTTTTCCAATTTGTCTTTCTTTGATTTGTTAAAAGGTCACTAAAATATTTTAAACAACTAAGTTAATGATGTCTATTTACCAGGAGAAATATTACCTACTTGCCAGTATATATGCCAAAACAAAATTTTGCCATTAAAATGGAGTTAGAAATTCCAATCCTAGGGAAAGAAGTCGAATTTTGTCCAATTCTATTATAATGATTCCAGCTATAGGAACATTATCTGATTTCCAGAACACTGAAATGAAAATTACCAAATAACGTTGTCTCATTCCAAGCAACACTAAAGGTCGAGAGGGTCTTTTTTTGTAGAAAGATGACTCAATGTATTAAAATCGAATCTGACATTAGAGATTTATTTGATGCTTAAGAACATTTATCTTTTACCCATTAATTTTGCAAGTCTAAATGATGATAAATTTAAAATGTGATACAGCCTCTATTATTTAAAAAGATGTATTTTGTACTAAAATATGGCTATGTTGTTTCACATATATTCAGAATTTCCATACCAAAAAAAAAAAAAAGATTCTAGTTTTTCTTTTGTTTAGTTTTGGTTGGTATTGTAAATAATGACAATCTCTAATTCATTGTTTAGGGAAAGAGGGACATGCTATCATTAGGAAGATGCTTTCTACAAGTAACTCTCATTTCACAAAATGACATTAAAAAGAAATAAAGTAAGGAAAATGGGAAATTCTTCATCAGTGTGCACAAGCAGATCAGCCAGAAACAGGAAAGCAAAGCATAATTCAGGTGGTCCATAAATTACACTGTAATTGATATAAACAACTTGAGGTCAAAGCTCAAACTTACCTAATTGTCTTTTATAAATAGTTTTCCTTGTTTCTTCCTCCTTTTCATCCTGTGACCACACCCTCCTCACACTAATCACATTCTACAAAATTCTGCCCCCCTCCAATGAAAAATGTATTTATGTAAAGGTTCCTGTAATTCAATTTATTCTCTTTAAAGACTCTTTGGAAAAGAAGAGTTCACCTTTCTTTTTTTCCCTCAGAAAAACAGAAGTGTTTTAAGGAAATTATTTTACTATCATCACACGTTCAGGGCTTTGCATTCATGTACAAAGGTGAAATCCAAAGTAACTTTTATTTTGTAGTTAGAAAAAGATGACATGGGATTTGCTGAAATCATTACATCTTTTAGGGAAACTGCACTAGAACTGGATTTTGGTAAAATTCTCCTAAAGATCTTTTGGCATTCCTTTTATTAAATTCCCTGCTAGTTAAACAATAAGCCAAATGCTGGATGAAACATTCCTCATGTCTAAAATAATCACCTAGAAGATTTTCTGATTATCAAAATGCCCTTTGAAGTGGGTTATTGATACTACCATTTTCAGTTAAACATAGAGATATAGGTGTTGAGCCTAAATGAAAAATCCTCAGAAAAATCAATCCCCAGTTTCTTAAAGATGTAATCATCTCAACAACCCCTGAAGAATAAACTAAACAGAATTGATATAACTGAGAAAGAAGTCAGAACATATACATTTAAATATGTAACTTTTCCTATACCATTTGTATTTCAGTCTATCATTAATGAAAACAAAAGAGTAAAGATATTCTTGGGGCACCTGGGTGGCTCAGTCAGTTAAGCATCTGCCTTCAGCTCAGGTCATGATTTCAAGGTCCTGGGATGGAGCCCCGTGGCAGGCTCCCTGCTCAGCAGGGAGTCTGCTTCTCCCTCTCCCTCTGGCCCTCTTCCTCTCTCATGTTCTCTCTCTCAC
The DNA here is from genome assembly GCF_002201575.2 of Neomonachus schauinslandi. Taxonomy (NCBI): domain Eukaryota; kingdom Metazoa; phylum Chordata; class Mammalia; order Carnivora; family Phocidae; genus Neomonachus; species Neomonachus schauinslandi. The sequence continues at coordinate 46,032,748 of NC_058405.1, read as the reverse complement.
TCTCTCTCAAATAAATAAATAAAATATTAAAAAAAAAGTGAAGACATTCACAAAATAAACTGCAGCTATAGGGGCCCCTGGCTGGCTCAGTCAATAGAGCATGTGACTCTTGATCTTGGGATTGCAGGTTTGAGCCCCACGTTGGGTGCAGAGATTACTTAAAAGCTTAAGAAAAATAAATAAATAAACTTCAGCTGTAAATTTATAAGTAACTCCTTTGCTTTCACATTGCAATTATTTATAAATAAATTAACTCACTACCTTCATATGTTCAAGTGTTAGTGTTCATGCACAAAACTCACATTAAATGAGATTTTAAATTAATATATTTGATAACATGGCTCTTTGAAACTTCTGTGGTATATGTTACCATATACTTTGATTTTCTATGGCTAAAATAAAATCCTTAAAACATGACCTCAGATCTTCCAAAACATATCAATGATGGCAAGAAGAAAGGTAGTATCTTTCAAAAGTGGAAGAAAAAAGAGAGAAAGAGAAAGAATAGCCTCAATCATTCAGATCTCTTTGAAGAAAACAACTAAGTCCATTTGCTATTTTTAAATAAAGTGCTTTGTGGAGAGGGAGAGAAAAAGCATGACACATAATATAAGCAGATGCTCTAATTTCAGTAACACTGGCGTTACAGGCCCCCAACACATGCATATTCTTGGGACTGGAAGAGAGGGCACAGCATTGCAAAGAAATCTAAATCTCTCATAAGATAGCCATGTACCAGAGGTTAATTAATTGAAAGAGAATGAAAACTCTACTTGTTTACAAAATAGGTCTGATCTAAGATCAGATTGTTGAGGTCTTTAAAAAATTTTCTTTGAAAGAAAAATCTAACCAAATATATTAGAACATTATCTAAATTTTTTATTGAAAACAATCATCTCCTTTGAATAACGATAAACACATATCAGTGCTGTTCTTTCCCTTTTAATGATAAACTAGTACATTCAGAATCTTCTCAAAATTTTCATGAAATACCATAGTCATTTATAACTCTACCTTCTCAGGCCAGCATTCCTTGACTATCAAATCTAAAGTAAGCACCCCCCCAAAAAAATAAAGTAACCACCCCAATTCCACATATTCTCATCTCATTCTTTTCTTTTTTTCTTACCACTATTTTAAATTTTCTTCTTTTTTTACTTGTTTATTTATCTATCTTCCATCCCACAAGAATGTGCACTCTATATACCCAGGATCATGTCTAACTTGTTAACTGTGTACCCCCATGATCCTACAATGTGTCTGGCAGCAAGACAATGAGTTATTTAAATTTCCTTTCACACATTCACTTGCTAATTTTATATCTTTTATAGGGATATCATGATGATGCTCTGTATGAAATCAAATATGTTTTCATGTCTGAATATACATTCAGATTTACAAACCAAGGTCTTTAAATTCTTTTCTTTCATTGAATGAACTCACCCATTCATCCAATGAATTCATTCATTCATTCATTCATTCATGTTTTTTTTTATGAAGGTTCCTCTGTGGGCCTGGGATGAAGTTCACTGGCTGAGACAGGCTCTAAAATCAGCACCAGCTCCCTTCCAGCAGCAGGCTGCCAGACTTACCACTGCTGGAAGAGCATATGTGCCATCATGCATGGAAAGGTTGCTTTGTAAACTTCCCCTACAATCAGCACTGAGAAATGGGCAGGGCTGCTATCACCAGGCTTCTTTAGAATGACTCTTTCTCCCCTCCTGCTCTTCAGATGCCAAGACAGAAGAGGAGGAAAAAAAAAAAGAGAGAGCAAAAGAGGGAAGGTAGGACAAGAGAACACACAGCTGAGGAAAAGGGATGTGGTAGCTTTTCCCCAAACCATCAATTGCCAAGGTTACTTTTGGCAGAGAGAAAAAGAAAAAGGGCCAGACTGTGCCTGCTTGAAGCTTTTGTACTTATGCCCAGACTGTGGGGAAAATGGTGGGATTAAATAAAAATGCCAGCGATAACAAAAAGGAAATTTTCCCGATCATTTTCCTTGCCGGAAGGATGAACTGCTTGAAGCACTGACCTCCCTGCCTGTCTCAATGAGGTCAAGAAACTGACTGTCACTCCTACAATTATGATCAATGATGCTCCCGCTGGTGAATATTTCTAACCACAGTCTCTGGAGTGCAGCAAGACTCAGTTGCCTGTTGTTGTGTTGAGTCATCGCTCTGGCAAAAGATCTATTCGGTACAGCTACAGGCTTAGCTTTCAGCAAGGCATCCTCTTGATTCTTTGCTACGACATCCTATCATGAAAGAACAGAGAGCCCAGTACAAAGAATGACTGCTAAGAAGGATAAAACATTAAATTAATTTTAAAAAAGCTTTTGTACTGAATGGCAAAATGCGGCATAATGAATAATTAAACAATTAATAATGTAATCCTCTTAAAAGCACAGAACCACTATGTGAGAAGATTAAGTGTTTAACAGTTTCCATAATAATGCAAATGGTAAGGATGAGCCTTCCCCTCCCCCCCCCCCACTTTTTAGGGTAATAGCATTGAAAGCACATTTCTGGATTTTAATTAAATACTATTAAATTTTCAGTAATAAGCCAGCAACAACAGTGCAGCAATATGGAAGGATTATCAAATACAAAGGTAAGCAAGAAGCTAACATTTCTTCGTTCTTTTTATATAAAAAGAGGTTACTTGAAAAGGTGCAGTCCCTTTCTCAAGCTGCTATGGTACACATCACCAAATATCAAGCTGAATCCTAATCTGTGATAATGACTGTAAGATTGGGATTTAGATTAAAGTATTTCAAGAACAGTCCAATCGTAGGAAAAGAACCGGAAAAACAATGTAGAATAGTTGTAGAGCTATAAAACAAAGGAACTGATGCACCCAAATTCCATTCCCATACTGCATTCTCAAAGCGGCAGTTAATACTCCCTCTGACATCGTATCTATGTTACTGTGCGTATATTTTCACTATTTCCGAAACTATCACAAATGTGGGTTATCTTAACTCAGTTTCCCCAGAAACAGCACATAAGAGAAAGATTCATTTGGTAGAAAAGTTCTTCCAGGAGCATAATGAGGCACTGGAAAAGAAGGCAAATAAGGTGCATTTTCAAATGAACCCCAACTTAGCCAGATCATGCAGGGAGCTCTGGAACATAAATTACACCGCTCTTTGCTCACCACCTGGCCTAGGTGATCCCTGCAGCCTGAGGCTGAATGCTCTAAAGGAGCAGCACATACAGAAGCGGCACTGAGCAATAAAGGAGTTTTCAGGGAAGTGGCAGAGCACCAACAGTATCTCCACATAGATGTAGTAAAGAAACATCTTCACTTACAATTATACATGAACTAGGTTAATTTTATAGGTAACTGCATTCTAAGTTAAAATGCTAGTTAGGTCCAGCCTTAATACCTTTATTCCACTTGCCTCCACTCCCCACGGCTGACCCCTACAAGATTTATTCCCAGGACCTAACTGAACTTCAAGCAGATGAGATTTTTGAAACCAGGAGTATTTTGCCCGACACTGTAGAATTTGGTCTCAGGTTATCTATCCTGTGCCCTGTTCTGAGAGCTGAGATGTATTCCTGAAACTCAACCTCACCCACACTCCCATAATGTTTTCCCCTTGTTTAAAATCCTAGTGTACTGTTTAGATCTCAGTCCTACTAAGCAGAGAGTTTCACACTTGCCATTTCTCCTCTGAGCTCTGACTCTAGACTCCAGACTTACAGTTTTCCATTTCCCATTTGATTACTTTCCATGAAATCCCAGAGGTTGTGCTTCATATACACATTTTTGAGAATCCAGTATTCTGGATATAAAATTGTTATTATTCTCTACTAGCATGGCCTCTGGCTATCAAGTGTATATTCCAGATTCCCCTTCATCCTCTGTATACAGATGGAACTATAGGTTAGTCTCTTGAAAATGCCAGAGTCTCCTTGTATGTCTCATCTGGTAGCAGTCAACAGGGCCATATATAGCTACATCCTAAATGATAATGTCACTTCCAGTTCTAAAGAAACCCATTAAAAACAACAACAAAAAAAGGGTACCTGGGTGGCTCAGGTGGTTGGGCGACTGCCTTCTGCTCGGGTCATGATCCTGGAGTCCTGGGATCAAGTCCCGCATCGGGCTCCCTGCTCAGCGGGGACTCTGCTTCTCCCTCTCCCGCTCCCCCTCTTGTGCTCTCTCTCTCTCTCTCTCTCATTCTCTCTCTCAAATAAATAAAATCTTAAAAAAAAAAACAAGAAGAAGTTGTAGTAGTCTTTCAGCAAGTAATTGTGGAGAACAGCAGAAATCCAAAGGGAAAAAAATTCATAAAGTACTCCTGTAATAAAAGGACATTTTATTTTTTTTAAGATTTATTTATTTATTTATTTATTTGACAGAGAGAGACACAGCGAGAGAGGGAACACAAGATGGGGGAGTTGGAGAGGGAGAAGCAGGCTTCCCGCTGAGCAGGGAGCCCCATGCGGGGCTCGATCCCAGGACACTGGGATCACGACCCAAGCCAACGGCAGACACTTAACGACTGAGCCGCTCAGGCGTTTTAGAAGCCTAAAAGGACATTTTAGAAGCTTGGCAAAAAGTTTGCTCTATAAAGCTTCATTCTAAGGATAATTCTTCAGACTATACCAGACTCAGAAGACAACTTGATCTGGAAATGAAGAGCAATACACATGATATGAAAAGTTTAACGACAGAATAACTATATAATAACCATAATGACTATTAAAATTACTTAATCTTGGAAGTGTGAATGCACAAATAGCTAAAAATCAAGGGGAAGACTGAATCAAGTAAACTAGTCACCATTAATTTAAAAGAGAATTTTTTAAAAGCAAGGCTCAGCTAACCAGTAGTACTTAGCTTATCATTAATCATAAGGAGACAGTTAAATATTATGTAATTAGTGAAATGACATTTCAACATATGTAATTTTTGGAATGCCTGGGAATCCTTTGTTTTGAATTTATTTTTAAAAGCTTATCCTAAAGTCAAGTCCATAGAATTGACATTTCCCATCTCCACTATGTGGAGTAGAATCTGAAGTTACTAAGTCAAGGCAAAATCTGGTCTTCATTAAGTGTTTGAAGTCCAGAAAACGGTGGGCAAAATGCAAGAGCCTGATGATTGAAGGAAAGAAGAATCGGAAGCATAGAAAGGACCAGATGCTCGACAAGACCAATTTGGTGGGGATTTATAGAATATATGGGATAAATCAGGCAATAAACCCAGTGAGAATTAAGGAGTGGACAGAAGTGGAGCCAGGAGGTCCACAGCTTATTTAGCATCTTTACAGCTGGAGTTGTCTTCAGAGCTCATTCCCCTCTAGAATACATCTATCAGTTTTGAAGTTATAGCTTTCTGAGACCAATCTCTGTGTGGTGTAGCAGGCAGTTCTTGGACTTTAAATCAGAATATCTTATTCCAGTTCTGACATATTAGCTGCATGGATGCAGGCAGAATATTTATATTATTTGAATTATAAGGGGAAGCATCATATCCCCCTTTTAGGAATACTGTAAGGATTACATAAAATAACAGATGTCAGGTCAGGGCATATTGTTGGCTCCTTGTGAGTGTTGATCCCTCTCTGCTCACTCACCCTCACACACTTCTGGCACCCTCTGAATAGACAGTGTCTGGGTTTCATGTGTCTGGGTTTCGTGCACTTGTAATAGGAGAAAACAGCCATTTGATAGAAGGTGTCATTGCACTGGTGGAATATGTGATGCTAGGTGGACCTACAACTCCTCCTAACTTAGCAGGTACTGCAACCAGCCCCAACACCAGTTAAGTCCAATACCCAGTCTTATGAACATGGGCAGAAGGAGGTCAAATTCAAGATGAGTTCCTCCAAGATCAGGTGAAGGAAAACTCATGAAGAACAGAAGTAAAAGAAGCAGGGGGAGATAGAAAGCAATCAAGTCAATCATGACAGTTAATTAAAAAAAAAAAAAAGATATACTTAGGAAACTAAGCACCTATAAGTGCCAGAGTCTGCACTGGGTATTTTACATCTCATTGGATCCTCACAACGCCCTGAAAAGTAAATATTAATATGATCATTTTATAGAGAAGGACACAGAGGTTTATATAGTAAAATAACTTGCCAAATGATACAATCAACAAAAGGCAGTAAGTGGTCTTTCTGAATCCATATCCCCAGATCTCATTTGTGATTTGCTGTGATCCATGTTTGCACAAGTAGCTGGGGCTGAAATTATATTAGGATTTTTTTAATATTAAAGAAAAACTTTTTTGGGGGTCGCCTGGGTGGCTCAGTCGGTTAAGCGGCTGCCTTCGGCTCGGGTCATGATCCCAGGGTCCTGGGATAGAGTCCCACACCAGGCTCCTTGCTCAGCAGGGAGCCTGCTTCTCCCTCTGCCTGCTGCTCCCCGTGCTTGTACTCTCGCTCTCTCTCTCTTTCTCTCTAGCAAATAAATAAAAATCTTTAAAAAAAAAAAAAAGAAAGAAAGAAAGAAAGAAAAACTTTTTTTAATGGATGATAGTAAATTTAAAACACTATGATATTTACATTCCATAGGATACATTTAGAAGACTGATGGAACACATTTTAAAATGTCACAATTTACAATGTATTAGAAATCATATTCTTTGTAATTGTTTAACCTTGTGATATGAAATTTTTAGATGTCAATTTAAAAATGTACAAGGAGTTACATAATTTTTCAAAAGAGTATGTTTTCAAAATTTGAAGACCACTTCCCTACAGCAGAAGTTCTTAACACATGATGGGTATCAGGGGTATAATGTAGTGGTTACACATACAGACTTAGGAGTCAGTCTTGCTAGTTATATAACATTGGGAAAGGACTTAAATTCAACTAGTCTACTTATCTGTAAAATGGGGACAGATGCAATACCCTATCTCAGTGGTTGTCAAACTTCAGCATACATCAGAATTGCCTGGAGATCTTATTAAAACAAAGACTGCTGAGTCCCCATCCCCAGAGTTTCTGATTCAGGACTTCTGAGGTCAGGCCCCAAAATGTGCATTTCTAACAAGCTTCCAGGTGATGTTGATGCTGCTGGTCCAGGGACCACACCTTGAGAAACTCTGATCTATCTCATAAGGTCATTGTGAGAATTTTAGAAGTTAGTACGTAAAGAGCTTGTAATCACACTAACACACATATCAATTTGCCAGCATCATAAGTTAGATTTGGATTCACTATAACACAAAATTCTACTCTAGTGGGTAAAACAGAAGGGAGTTGATATATTTCATTTAATAAGAGGAGCTGAGGTAAATCTTCCAGGGCTAGCACCACTGTTCAAGAATGTCATCAAGTTCCCAGGCTCCCTCTTTCTTCGTGATCAATCATCTTTATAATAGCTGTTGTTTGTCCAGGAATGTTGTCTGCTATTGCTATACATGCTAGTCAAGGTCACCAGGCTATGTCTTAGCTCTCCATTTGTTTATAGTCCTGCATTCTATGAAATCTCTTCCCTCCACCTAAGACAACTCTTAACGTTTGCTACTGCATCGCCTGGTCTCCTAATCTCCTTTCCTGGGCAAAGTAGAATAGATTACTGGTTTATTACAAAGGATATTAAAGGTTACAAATGAACAGCCAGATGAAGAGGTTCATGGGACAAAGTCTGGAAGGGTCCTGAGCACAGGAGCTTCAATCACCATGGAGTCTGGGATGCACCACCCTCTCAACACATATATGCGTTCTTGTTCACCAATCTGGAAGCTCCAAAGTATGGATTTTGAATTCTTACACTAATGGGATCCTGCTACCAGTTGGCCACAGGTTTATCCTGGAGTTTTGATTGCTGATGTATAAATCCTTCTAAATTTACCTAATCATCTATAATAAACACAAGAGTGAACCAACTGGGTGCTGGGAGGAAATGAAAGAAAATTATCCTAGATATATGTACACATAGGGTGAGTACGTAAGCATCATAAAAATTCCCTCAATTTACAAGATTTGTTTACCATGGTGAAATGTTCTTAGAGTAAGAAGAGTACTGAAAAGAAAGAAAAATTTGGATAAACATTTGAATGTTCTTAGAGTAAGAAGAGTACTGAGAAGAAAGAATAATCTGGATAAATTCTGAAAAGTCCCAACACTGCTGCTACACTACAGTGTTCGGCATATACTGTTGCAATCCTCTATCTCCATCCAAGGTTTTCAACACAGTCTCAATTTTTTTGTTTCCCTAAGCAAATGCAAATCCAGTTTGTAATGATAACCAGTGGAGAAATCTGACTTGCTTTTAAGAACTATTTCTCCATCAAAAAAAAAAAAAAAAAGGACTATTTCCCTAAACAAGTTAGCTGGCATTCATCTATACACTAATGAAACATAAAAGTTCAGTTCTAAACACTTAACTAACCCGTGTTAACATCTGAAACCAAAATGGTATCATATTTGACTGTGAAGAGAACTGGAATAGGTGTGAAAACACTAAGACCTCAGAGCCTCTCTACTTAAAAAAATGAACATTATTCTTGACACTCATTTTTTAAAGAATGGAATATAGAGGATGAGTAGCGAAATGAATTTGTACATCAGATACCACCAAGAGCTTTGAAGCCATACTAAGTAAACCAAATTTGAATGTGATAAGAAGAACCAAAACATCTGTTATTACATCTGAACTATACCGGGCTTCCCAAGTTTCCACTGAAGTCAGAAAGCCAGGAAATATTACCAGTAAAGAATGTGAATATTTTTGCCAGGTAGAGCTGATTAAATTCTTTCCCTGAGGAGAGACTGATATTGAGAGAACACTAACACTTTGAGGCAAGTAACATAAATAACAAATTTATTCAAGTAACACTCTTTATTAGGGACTCTATTTGATCTGTTTGCACCAGTGCACACATGTGAATGCACTAATGCATGGAACCCTGAAAGCCAAACCACAGAACAGTACACCACACAGCATGGGCAAAGGACTCATTCCAGAAAGCAGACAGCTATGGGGGAAGCAGCCAGAGGAGAAAAGCCCATTGTTTCTCTCAATTCAGCTGCTACTCACTCTCCAAACCTAAACACAAAACTCACTTAATGGCTGTTGAATACCCTTTTAAATGACAATATAGATACCTCAATCTCAGCTAAATCTAATTTTATGCTCATTTCACTTTGCTGCATTTTTTTTTCTTCTGTGCTGCATTTTTCTTAAACAATCACCAAACTGGCAGATTCTGACCAGCTTGTCAAAAAGGAAAAAAAAATTTGTTTCACAGGAAATTAATCTAATCAGAAGAACATTTATAAGACCAAGCCAGACTAGTTTACAAATAAACAATACCTGAAGGGGGGAAATCTTAATTTCATTATAACATGACCCTCCAAAGCCTAGGACACAACTGTTTAATTCTCTTTAACTCACTGTATTTAAAGTTTACTGTGTCTTACGAATTTCAGGGAAAATAAGGAAGCTAAAGATCACCTTATTCGAATAAAATAGGAAGTGGGAGGTAAACCAATAATAACCTTTAATACTGTCATGAAAATAGCCTTCATAAAACTAGGATAAACAACATTGCAGTCTAATTTACATCTGCATAAAATGTAAGCTAGAATTCAATGTGCAATAAAATATTAGTATCTTTACTGCCAGCATAATCTTAACCAATCATTTCTTATGTTATTTCTGTAGTTACACTAAGTCATCTGCATGAAATTTGACGGAGTAAGGTTAGCCCAGCAACTGAAATTACTGTGGTTTTCCTCTTTCCAACTCACAAAATCTTTTTTCACTAATGTTCTCACACATTCCTAAACTAGTCCCAAACAGTATCAGCCTCTACTCTTTTCAGAATGTCACTAACTCCAAAACAGTTTCCTCAACAATCTCCGTCTTTGTAATACATAAACACATTCTTCAGGGGCACTGTAATTATCCAAAATGAGCTTTGGTACTGCAAATTACTTCAGCACCCCTATGATTTATCTGTAGTAAACACACTTTATAATATTTATATTCCCATTAAAACTGCCACTAATAATGAATCGACAGTACGTAAACATTTATATGATACAACATGGACAAATACTGGATGCCCCTATAATAGTTACATCCCTTGTTCTTCCTTTCATGTTGGGAAAAACCAAACCTTATTTTGCTGTGTTTATGAAAGTATCTTTGAAAATGGCTCAGCACATTGCATTTCACATTTGCAACCATTTTCTTTAAAAAGATGGCATTCGTCCGTACTTACGAGGTCTGGGTTATTGCCTTTTCACATTATGCATCATTACTCCAAGTAGGTGTCTTATCAGCAGCTCCAGTTGCTGTGGAGAAGATTGGAATTAAGCACTGGAAGCTTTTTATTATTTTACATGCTTTATTCCTACAAGATTTTCTGCATATAAGCTTCTTTATTCAACTGAGAAATGGATACATTGCCAAGGCATTGTAAAATTTACATCTTGCTTTTTCTCCTGTATTCTTTTCAAAATTGGATTGAAAACAAAGTATAGTTTTTAATTACAACTCTGACCAACAATAGACATTTTTTCCCCTATGCATTGGCATTTCTGATCAGTGGTGACGTTTTATAAAAGCCTAATAGGAGATGTTCACTACTTAACTGCAATCAGCCTTCTAGCAGTTTCTGTGTAAGCTGAAACCCGTGGTATTCCTGACAATATTCATTTAAAGATAACCATCACCAAAGTTGATCTAACTATGATCAACAAGGGCATGGAGAAATCCAAAGCAAATTTATCTTTTCCCTATAACTTCATGTAACCCAGCATAATTCTCTTGCTGACTTTCAGAGAAAAACTGCAAGAAATGTTTCCGTTTTTTTTTTTCAAGCAATTTCTGAATAGACTTTTGATTAATGTTTTATTACTTATTTCAAACTATGATGGCCTATTTTATCTTGGAGTCCAAAAATCATCTTTTTTGCCTTCAAAATGTCTTCAGTAAGGGCAACAGCCAAATCATCTGAGCAGAGGTTTAAGAAAGCCAAAGATCACAGTAAACACTGTTACGGATTTGAGGCTAAACTAGTCAAGAAAGAAGGCGTTCCATTTTTCCATTTTGTAAGATTAAATTAGTGAACACTCCTCCAATATGGGAAAAAACTTTACTCTTCTTTTTGGAACTCTCAAGTCTTTGACTTCTGTGGCACCCTGAGTTCCTCCTCTTTCCCTGGCCTGGCTATATCCTGCACCCAACATTTAGATATTAAAATTCCTCAGGACTCAGTCTTAGCTCTTTATTCTTTCACCATACTTTCCCCCAAGGTAATCTCATCCACTTTCAGAGCTTTAAAAACACTTAATGCTGATGACACTTTAATTTTTATGTTCAGCCCAGGGCTCCTCTGAGATCCAGATTTCTACATCCAAATGCTCAAATGACTTCTTGACTTAAACATTCCACCAAGCTTAACCCATCCAAGAGGGAATATTAAATTTCCCCAAATTTCTCATTTACTGTACATTTTCCCTTAATCTGGCTCAATTAATTAACAATACCACATTTTACCCCAGTGTCCCTAGCAAAATAGTAATAATAATAATAATAAACTACAATGCATCAACATCATCGGTAAATTCTACCCATTCTAGCTCCAAAGTACAGTTAAAATTGGTCCAATTATCTCCATTTCTACTGCCACCAATCTATTCAAAGACATCATTAATCCTATCTTCCAACTTCCATGTCCGCCTTCCACCAATTCTTACTCTGTATAACAGCAAAAGTGATATTTAAAAAAATATAGTGAACTTTATGTCAATTTCCTCTTTCAATCCTCCACCTGCTTCCCAAAACATTACAAATATAAGTCAAACTCATTGTCAAGACCTAGGAAGCCCTCCATGATCTGACCCCTTGCCTATCTTATCAAACTTCACTTTTTCTTTGCTCACTATATTTCAACCACCCTAGCTTCCCTTTTCTCCCAAAACAAGTCATCTAAGAGCCTAAACAAGCTCCATCCTTTATCTAGAATACTTTATCTTCTACTTTTAGCCGGCATAACTCCTCTTCAACCAGAGCTCAGTCAAGTCCTCTGAGATGCCTTTCCTAACTATTCTCTCTAAAGTAGATCCTAACACCCCTCCTGCTTTATTCTTTCACATAGTTTATTTTATCCTTCATAGCAATTATCACAATTATGTTGCTTATATTTTTATTGTCTTGACCTCTCACTTACTGTTTTAAAGTTCATTGATTTTATTGTTCATTGTGCTATCCCTAACTGTTGCCATGACACCTAATACATTATAGGTATTCAGTGATCCTGCACAGCTTTTATGTTTTGTTTCACTTAGGTTGGCCCCTGAAATATAAAGAAGTCCTGATGGTTATCATAAAGTCCTCACTATTATTCAGCAAAGGGGATGTCTAAAGGAAAGCAAATAAGGAGTTTGCATCAGACAAAACAAAACTGGTGCAAAAAAAGAGGCTGAGATACAAGAAGAAATGATGAGCAAATAAAGAAGTAAAATAAAGGGGGCCTGGGTGGCTCAGTCGGTTGGGTGTCTGCCTTTGGCTCAGGTCATGATCCCAGCGTCCTGGGATCGAGCCCCACATCAGGTTCCGTGCTCAGCAGGGAGCCTGCTTCTCCCTCTCCCCCTGCCTGCCTGCCTGCTTGCCTGTCTGTCTACTTGTGATCTCTCCCTCTGTGTCAAATAAATAAACAAAATCTTTAAAAAAAAAAAAAGAGGTAAAATAATAGGATCTCTAGATAAATACTGACCATATAAAATAATGAATCTAAGAATTCAAAGAGATAAAGAATTAGAATACATGACAAATATATCAATTGCTACATTAAACATAAAGGACATAATAATGACAAAAGAATCACCAAGAAACCTCAATTTAAAATATGTATGCAATCAGTAATGTGACTTAAAATGTATAAATTTATAAAATAACAGGACTACAAGGAGTAAAAGCCAAATGTACAGTCAGTGGTAGCACATGTAAACTCAAGAAAGAGAGGAAAAAAGTTGACATGATGTGTATCAGAGCACCCAACACTACAAGTTAAATTCTTCTAAGAACAAGTAGAACAATTATAAAAGTTGAACCATATACCATGCCATAAAGCAAACATCAGTAAACACAAAAGTAATCATAAGGTATATGCTGTTTGACATCAACAATCAAAATATAATTAGAAAATCCCTGTATGTTTGGACATTATGAAAACAAATGTCAAAAGGAAATCAAGAGAGAAATTTAAAAATATACTGAGCTGACAATAAAAATATAACATATCAAATTTTGAAATATGGCATAGAAAAGAAAATAAATACATACATTTAAAAAAGAATGATGGGGGCACCTGGGTGGCTCAGTTGGTTAAGCAACTGCCTTTGGCTCAGGTCATGATCCTGGAGTCCTGGGATCGAGTCCCACATCGGGCTCTCTGCTCGGCGGGGAGTCTGCTTCTCCCTCTGACCCTCCCCCCCTCTCATGTGCTCTCCCTCTCTCTCTCATTCTCTCTCTTTCAAATAAATAAATAAATAATATTAAAAAAAAAAGAAGAAGAAGAATGATGAATGGCTTAAATGTAATGATTTCAGCATCCATCTCAGGAAATTATGGAAAGAACAGAAAAAAAAGGGCAGAAAGAATGAAATATTAAAGAAAAAGAGCAAACATTGGTGATGATGAAATAAAATAATAAACATAATATAAAAGACAAACAGAGCCAAATTTGAAGACTAATATCATGTGAAAATATACATTTGAGAAGATTGATAAAAAAATAATAAAGAAGAGATAATTCATATCAGGAATAAAATAGGAGGGTGGGCATAAATAAGATCTTACAGATATTAAAAAGATACTAAGTGTATGTTACAAACAACTTTATTTCAATAAATTTGGAATTCTGTAAAAACTGTGCTAGAAAATTCCTTGAAAAATACAACATAGAAATTTGCCAAAAGAAATAATAAACTGAGATAAAAATAATGAAACTGAACCAATAACATAAAGCTTTCTCTAAAACAAACTAGAGGCCCAACTCACTTTACTGGCAAGTTTAAGGAAAAACTCATTTAAATCCTACAGACTTCCAGAGAAGTAGTTTTGATATCAAAACCCAAAAAAGGAGAGTATAAGAAGAGTAAATAAAATATAGTCCAATCTCATTTTGAATGCAGATACAAAATCTTTCAAAAGTATTGGCAAATAGAACCAAGCAACTGGTAAAAAGGAACATTTATCATGATCAAGTTGGTTTACAGAAGAAATGCAAGGTTAGCTGAACATTAGAAACAAATTGAGGGTTGCTAGAGGGGAGAGGGGTGGAGGGATAACTGGGTGATGTACATTGGGGAGGGTATGTGTGGTAATGAGCACTGGGTATTATGTAAGACTGATGAATCACAGACCTGTACCCCTGAAACAAATAATACATTATATGTTAATTAATTGAATTTAAATTTTTTAAAAACTGCCAAATGGTTTTCCAAATTAGCTGTATTATTTTTACATACCAATCTCTAATGAGTCACTGTTCCAACTCCTTAAATACTTGTTAATATTTACTCATGTCAACCTTTTAAAATTATGTTAAATTACTGATTTCAATTTTAATAAGTCTAATGACTAATGATATTGAATATTTTTTCATGTGCTATTTGTTTATATTCCTTCATAAATGTCTGTTCAGGTCTTTTGTCCATTTATTTAAAAATGGGTTTGAAATTTTTTAAATTGATTTTTAAAGGATCTTTACATAGTCTGAAGTCCAATGTCCTATATATGTATCATAAATATTTTCAGTCTTAGTCTTTTCAAGAGCAAAACTTTTTAATATTTATCAGGTATAAATTATCAGTTTTTCATTTCAGTTATTGTGTTTTTGAGTTCCAATTTTTCATTTTTTAAAGTTTCTATTTCTCTATTGGGATTTCCCATCTCTTTACTCATCATGTTCATTCTTTCCTTTAAATTCTTAGACATATTTAAATAACTGTTTTGAACACTCTGCCTACTAATTCCAACATCTCTTCATCTCTGGGCCTGTCTCTACTACTATTTTTACCCCTGGTTATGAATCACACAATTTCTTGCTTCTATGCCTATGCAGTGATATTTTACTTCAAGCAAAACATTATGGATGCTATGTTATTGAAAGCAAGTTTTTTTCTTAATCTTTCATTGAAGAGTGTTGAGTGTTATTCAGGCAGGAAATTGAATCAGTATGATTGTTAGAATAGATCTATATTGTTTCTTATTCTAACTCTAGAGTAGCCCTATTCCTAATTTATAAACATGCAGGAATCTACATTGAATGTCCATAGTGTTTAGCAAGGCTCCAGCTGGTTGCAGCCCCTATCGTTCTCAGAAATGTATGACCTCCACCGTCTATGTTTACTTTCACAGCTCCCCAGCTTCCCCTGCATGCTCCCAACTTAATATTCGGTGAAAAACTTAAAATGATTCCTTGGCAGATTTATTTCTTTGCATAGCTCATTTCTCTCTGGTCCTTGGTTCTACAATTTTTTTTTTTAAGATTTTTATTTATTTATTTGAGAGAGAGACTGAGATAGAGAGAGCATGAGAGGGGGGAGGGTCAGAGGGAGGAGCGGACTCCCTGCTGAGCAGGGAGCCCGATGTGGGACTCGATCCCAGGACTCCAGGATCATGACCTGAGCCGAAGGCAGTCGCTTAACCAACTGAGCCACCCAGGCGCCCCGGTTCTACAAATTCTAACCCATTTAGAAACCCTGCACTCCAATTTTTGCCCCCTAAACTCCACAAGACCATCATACTCTCATTAAGCTCCATCCTTCTGCTTTACAATCTGGAAATAGCCCCCAAGAAAAAGTAATGGTGATTATGGGGTTCACTTTGTGTTTCTTTTCTCACAGAGATCACAGTCCTGTGTTGCCTCCTGTTGAATGACTAGAATAATTGTTATATATTGTATCCAGTTTGATCAGTGTTTAATAGTGCATGGGCTAGCCCAGTGACAATTACTCTGTCATGCTACAGCAGGAGTCTCCCAAGATCTTTTATATATGAAAGTTAATATGCACTGTTAACACAAAACATAGATGCTAGCAAGGAAAAGGTCAAGACTTATATAAGGACTTCAAAGTTTTTAATAAAAATTCCATTTAAAAATCCCTACATTTATTAGAGTAAATTCCCTTGTTTCATCAATCCCAATGCATAACAAATTCCTTTTGCTTTATATTTTCCAGCTAAATGAATATAATATGAGCAACTTAAAAAAAAAATCCATTAGCACTTAAGAAGAGTTAAAATACATTGTACATGTATACACTCTAAGTAAAGAAGCATACAAAATGTGACTTTTGGAAATCAGATATGAACTGACCTATACATGACATTTGACTTCACTTCTTTTCCTCCCTTGACAGAGTATTTCATGTATGAAAAAATATGTATATATATATATTCAAAATTGAAGGTGAATTTTCTGGTCTCTTGAGCTTGTATAGCTTAAACTAGATATATGCTGAGTTTTCCTTCGCTAAGCTCAAGCTGTTTCACATCCTACTTCTGTGTATAATCATCCCTAATCATTACCACCCTCTCTCCCTCTATTTCTCTCTCTCTATATCTCTATCGCACACACACACACACACACACATACACACAACACACACAGGCCTGTGAGGGCAGACCCATCAATGCCGTTGCCAAGGATGTAGATGGACAATGAACATAACACAATTTAAATTAGTACCACACCCATTACCACTTTTTCACTATTCCATCATGGTTTAGTATCAGGTAGCTTTTAAAATATGGTATGAAATAATATGATGTGATAAGTTATATGATATAAATATTAAAGCTGAGAAGATAAACAGTTTTACTAATTTAAATGTTTTTTTCTTTTAAAGATTTTATTTATTCACAAGAGACAGAGAGGCAGAGGGAGAAGCAGGCTCCCCGCTGAGCAGGGAGCCCGATGCAGGACTCAATTCCAGGACCCTGGGATCATGACCTGAGCCAAAGGCAGACGCTTAACCATCTGAGCCACCCAGGCGCCCACTAATTTATATTTAAACCAACAGGAAGTTCTCCACAGTTCTGGTTCCTCTTCCCTCCCCTGCCCTTTCAGGAGATGTAAGAAAAGAATAGCAGCAACTCTGAACGGAAAAGCAACCACTTTCTGGAAGGTAGGACGTGCAGAGACGTGAATCCAAGGCAATATTTGGGAAGATAGACGGCAGGGGGAGGGAGCCTCCATCAGCTGGCTACCAGCAAGTGATAGGCGGAGCACAAAATTGGAACTTTTAGAAGTCTGCTCTGCTGAAGGACATTGCTCCAGTGGCTAAGCGGGGGTGGAACCTCGCTGGGACAGTGTGGTCTCAGGACCCTCGGGGTCACAGAAAGACCGGGGGTGCCTGAGTGTGGCAGAGTTCCCAGGTATCAGAGCTGGAAAGCCGGCTGCAAAGACGGAGTGGAGGAGTGGGCTCTCAGCTTGGGGATGACATAAACCATGATCCGTGGCACAGCTGGGCCACTGCTCTTCCAGCAAGGACCCAACAAGCGGCAGATCCAGGGAGACTCCCCTTCTTCTCCGGGGAGGAGTGGCTCGGGAGCGCACCGCAGGAATCTGCTGGGTTGGAGACTCCAAACGGGGTCGTGTGCCAGAGACAGAAATGCTGGGTCACAGGACGGGTGAGCACGGAGTGCGGCCGGAGACCGGGGAGACAGGAGTGATTGTTTTTCTCTGGGAGCTCACTGAGGAGTGGGGCCCCCCCCAGTTCTCGGCTCCTCCGGGGCAGAGATTGGGAGGCCGCCAATTTCACACTCATCCTCCAAAGCTTCACGGAAAGCTTGCAGGGAACAAAAGCTCCCAAGAGCAAACCCAAGCAGATTACTTAGCCTGGCCCCGGGCAAGAGCGGGACAATACCGCCTCGGGCAAAGACATTTGAGGACCACTGCAACAGGCCCCTCACCCAGAAGATCAGCAAGAACAGCCAGCCAACACCAAGTTTACCAATCAATGAGAACTGCAGAACATCAGCACTAGGGGAATACAGTACATAGAATTCGTGGCTTTTTTCCCCCTGATTCTTTCAAAGTTAATTTTTTTTTAATTTTCTTTTTCTATTTTTTTTTTATTTTTCTTTTTCCCTTTTTCAACCAACATCTTATCAATCCCTTTTCAAAAATCTTTTTTATTTTTCATTTTTAGAGTCATATTCCATCCCTTCATTGTAGCTAACCTTATTTTTGGTATGTATATAAGTTGTTCTCTCTTTAAAATTTTGGGACACAGTTTCTTCTACCAGACCAAAATATACCCTAAATCTCTAGTGTATGGCTTTGTTCTAGTCTGCTGCCTGATCACATTCTCTCTAATCTTTTTTTTTAAATTTTTCTTCTTTCTTTTTCAACCAACTTCTTATCAATTCCTTTTATAAAATCTTTTATAATTTTCATCTTTACAATCATATTCCATCCATCATCGTATTTACCCTTATTTTTGTACATATATAAGTTTTTCTTTCTTTAAAATTTTGGGAGGCAGCTTCTTCTAACAGACCAAAATATGTCCAAACTCTACTGTGTGGGACTGATCTATTCACCAGCCTGATCATATTTGATCATATTCTTTTTTTTTCTTCTTCTTCTTTTTTTTCTTTTCTTTTTCTTTTTTTTCTTTCTTTCCCTTTCTTTTCCCCTGGACTCAGGTCTCTTCTGATTTGTTTACTGTATATTTTTCTGGGGTTGTTGTTACCCTGTTAGCATTTTGTTCTCTCATTCATCTGCTCTCCTCTGGACAAAATGACAAGATGGAAAAACTCACCTCAAAAAAAAAAAAAAAAACAACAAGAGGCAGAACCAACTGCCAGGGACCTAATCAATACAGACATTAGTAAGATGTTAGAACTAGAATTCAGAATGATGATTATAAAGATACTAGCTGGACTTGAAAAAAGCATGGAAGATACTAGAGAAACCCTTTCTGGAGAAATAGAAGAATTAAAATCTAACCAACTCGAAATCAAAAAGGCTATTAATGAGGTGCAATCAAAAATGGAGGCTCTAATTGCTAGGATAACTGAGGCAGAAGAGAGAATTAGTGATAGAGAAGACAAAATGATGGAGAATAAAGAAGCTGAGAAAAAGAGAGATAAACAACTACTGGACCACGAGGGCAGAATTTGAGAGATAAGTGATACCATAAGACGAAACAACATTAGAATAATTGGGATCCCAGAAGAAGAAGACAGACAGAGAGGGGCAGAAGGTACACTGGAGCAAATTATAGCAGAGAACGTCCCTAATTTGGGGAAGGAAACAGGCCTCAAAATCCAGGAGGCACAAAGAACCCCCCTCAAAATCAATAAAAATAGGTCAACAACCTGACATCTAATAGTAAAACTTAACAAATCTCAGAGACAAAGAGAAAATCCTGAAAGCAGCTCAGGACAGGAGGTCTGAAACCTACAATGGCAAAAACATTAGATTGGCAACAGACCTATCCACAGAGACAAGGCAGGCCATAAAGGACTGGCATGATATATTCAGAGCACTAAATGAGAAAAATATGCAGCCAAGACACTATATCCACCTAGGATGTCATTGAAAATAGAAGGAGAGATAAAAAGCTGCCAGGACAAACAAAAACTAAAGGAATTTGCAAACACCAAACCAGCCCTACAAGAAATATTGAAAGGGGTCCTCTAAGCAAAGAGAGAGCCTAAAAGTAACATAGACCAGAAGGGAACAGAGACAATATACAGTAACAGTCACCTTACAGGCAATACAATGGCACTGAATTTATATCTTTCAATAGTTACCCTGAATGTAAAGGGGCTAAATGCCCCAATCAAAAGACACAGGGTATCAGACTGGATAAAAAAACAAGATCCATCAACATGCTGCCGCAAAGAGACTCATTTTAGACCCAAAGACACGCCCAGATTGAAAGTGAGGGGATGGAAAACCATTTACCATGCTAATGGACATCAAAAGAAAGTTGGGGTGGCAATCCTTATATCAGAAAAATTAGATTTTAAACCAAAGACTATAATAAGAGATGAGGAAGGACACTATATCATACTTAAAGGGTCTATCCAACTAGAAGATCTAACAGTTGTAAATATCTATGCCCCTAACATGGAAGCAACCAATTATATAAGCCAATTAATAACAAAGTCAAAGAAACACACCGACAACAATACAATAATAGTAGGGGAGTTTAACACCTCCCTCACTGAAATAAACAGATCATCTAAGCAAAAGATCAACAAGGAAATAAAGGCTTTAAATGGCATACTGGACCAAATGGACTTCACAGATATATTCAGAACATTCCATTCCAAAGCAACAGAATACACATTCTTCTCTAGTGCCCATGAACATTCTCCAGAATAGATCACATCCTAGGTCACAAATCAGGTCTCAACCAGTACCAAATGACTGGGATCATTCCCTGCATATTTTCAGACCACAATGCTTTGAAACTAGAACTCAGTCACAAGAGGAGAGTGGGAAAGAACTCAAATACATGGAGGCTAAAGAGCATCCTACTAAAGAATGAATGGGTCAACCAGGAAATTAAAGAATTTAAAAAACTCATGGAAACAAATAAAAATGAAAACACAACTGTTCAAAATCTTTGGGATGCAGCAAAGGCAGAAAGTATATAGGAATACAAGAGGAAAGTTATATAGCAATACAAGCCTTTCTCAAGAAACAAGAATGGTCTCAAATACACAACCTAAACCTATACCTAAAGGAGCTGGAGAAAGAACAGCAAATCAAGCCTAAACCCAGCAGGAGAGGAGAAATAATAAAGATCAGAGCAGAAATCAATGAAATAGAAACCAAAAGAACAGTAGAACAGATCAAGAAACTAGGAGCTGGTTCTTTGAAAGAATGAATAAGATTGATAAACCCCTGGCCAGACTGATCAAAAAGAAAAGAGAAAGGACCCAAATAAATAAAATCATGAATTAAAGAGGAGAGATCACAACCAACACCAAAGAAATACAAACAATTACAACAACATATTATGAGCAACTATATGCCAGCAAATTAGATAATCTGGAAGAAATGGATGCATTCCGAGAGAGGTATAAACTACCAAAACTGAACCAGGAAGAAACAGAAAAGCTGAACAGACACATAACCATGAAGGAAATTGAAGCAGTAATCAAACACCTGCCAACAAACAAGAGCCCAGGGCCAGATGGCTTCCCAGGGGAATACTACCAAACATTTAAAGAATTAATAACTATTCTTCTGAAACTGTTCCAAAAAATAGAAATGGAAGGAAAACTTCCAAACTCATTTTATGAGGCCAGCACTACCATGATCCCAAAATCAGACAAAGACCCCATCAAAAAGGAGAATTACAAACCAATATCCCTGATGAACATGGATGCAAAAATTCTAACCAAAATACTAACCAATATTATCCAACAGTACATTAAAAGGATTATTCACCACGACCAAGTGGGATTTATTCCTGGGCTGCAAGGTTGGTTCAACATCCGCAAATCAATCAATGTGATACATTAACAAAAGAAAGAACAAGAACCATATGATCCTCTCAAAAGATGCACAAAAAGCATTTGACAAAGTACAGCATCCTTTCTGGATCAAAACTCTTTGGAGTATAGGGATAGAGGGTACATACCTTAATATCATAAAAGTCATCTATGGAAAACCCACAACGAATACCATTCTCAATGGGAAAAAACTGAGAGCTTTCCCCCTACTGTCAGGAACACGGCTATCACCACTGCTACTCAACATAGCCTCCTAGCCTCAGCAATCAGACAACAAAAAGAAATAAAAGGCATCCAAATCGGCAAAGAAGAAGTAAAACTCTTACTTTTTGCAGATGATATGATACTTTATGTGGAAAACCCAAAAGACTCCACCCCCAAACTGCTAGAACTCACCCAGGAATTCAGTAAAGTGGCAGGATATAAAATCAATGCACAATATAAATTAGTGGCATTTCTATACAGCAACAAGAAAGAAGAAAGAGAAATTAAGGAGTCGATCCCATTTACAATTGCACCCAAAACCATAAGATACCTAGGAATAAATCTAACCAAAGAGGCGAAGAATCTATACTCAGAAAACTATAAAATACTCATGAAAGAAATTGAGGAAGACACAAAGAAATTGAAAAACATTCCATGCTCATGGATTGGAAGAACAAATATTGTGAAGATGTCAATGCTACCTAGATCAATCTACACATTTAATGCAATCCCTATCAAAATACCATCAACTTTTTTCAAAGAAATGGAAGAAAGAATCCTAAAATTTGTATGGAACCAGAAAAGACCCCGAATAGCCAGAGGAATGTTGAAAAAGAAAAGCAAAGATGGTGGCATCACAATGCCAGGCTTCAAGCTCTATTACAAAGCTGTCATCATCAAGACAGTATGGTACTGGCACAAAAACAGACACATAGATCAATGGAACAGAATAGAGAACCCAGAAATGGACCCTCAACTCTATGGTCAACTAATCTTCGACAAAGCAGGAAAGAATGTCCAATGGAAAAAAGACAGTCTCTTCAACAAATGGTGTTGAGAAAATTGGACAGCCATATGCAGAAGAATAAAACTGGACCATTTTCTTACACCATACACAAAAATAGACTCAAAATGGATGAAAGACCTAAATGTGAGAGAGGAGTCCATCAAAATCCTAGAGGAGAACACAGTGAGCAACCTCTTCGACCTCAGCCATAGCAACTTCTTCCTAGAAACATTGCCAAAGGCAAGGGAAGCAAGGGCAAAAATGAACTATTGGGACTTCATCAAGATAAAAAGCTTTTGCACAGCAAAGGAGACAGTCAACAAAACCAAAAGACAACTGACAGAATGGGAGAAGATATTTGCAAATGACATATCAGATAAAGGGCTAGTATCCAAAATCTATAAAGAAGTTATCAAACCCAACACCCAAAGAACAAATAACCCAATCAAGAAATGGGCAGAAGACATGAACAGACATTTTTCCAAAGACATCCAAATGGCGAACAAACACATGAAAAAGTACTCAGCATCACTCGGCATCAGGGAAATCCAAATCAAAACCTCATTAGATACCACCTCACACCAGTCAGAATGAGTAAAATTAACAAGTCAGGAAATGACAGATGTTGGCGAGGATGCAGAGAAAGGGGATCCCTCCTACACCGTTGGTCGGAATGCAAGCTGGTGCGGCCACTCTGGATAACAGTATGGAGGTTCCTCAAAAAGTTGAAAATAGAGCTACCATATGATCCAGCAATTGCACTACTGGGTATTTACCCCAAAGATACAAATGTAGTGATAAAAGGGTCACATGCACCGCAATGTTTATAGCAGCAATGTCCACAATAGCCAAACTATGGAATGAGCCAAGATGTCCATTGACAGATGAATGGATAAGATGTGGTATATATACACACAATGGAATATTAGGCAGCCCTCAAAAAAAAAAAAAAAGATATCTTGCCATTTGCAACGACATGAATGGAACTAGAGGGTATTATGCTAAGCGAAATAAGTCAATCAGAGAAAAACATGTATCATATGATCTCATTGATATGAGGAATTCTCAATCTCAGGAAACAAACTGAGGGTTGCTTAGTGGTGGGGGTGGGAGGGATGGGGTGGCTGGGTGATAGACAATGGGGAAGGTATGTGCCATGGTGAGTGCTGTGAATTGTGTAAGACTGATGAATCACACACCTATACCTCTGAAACAAAAAATACATATGTTAAAAAAAAAAAAAAAGTAGTAGGAAGGGAAAAATGAAGCAGGGGGAAATGGAGGGGAGAGGAACCATGAGAGACTATGGACTCTCAGAAACAAACTAGAGGGGCGGGTTCTAGAGGGGAGTGTTGGGGAGATGGGTTAGCCTGGTGATGGGTATTAAAGAGAGCACGTATTGAATGGAGCACTGGGTGTTATACGCAAACAATGAATCATGGAACACTACATCAAAATCTAATGATGTATGGTGATTAACATGATAAAATAAAATTTAAAAAAATAAAATAAATTTAAACCAATAAAAAAAACCAGGATAATATCTAGAAAGATATGAAGACTATATGTATAGAAATGCATTTTTGTTGTTACAAGACAAATTCTGCTCCTCTACCCACAAGCTTTGGTACTGGTGGCTGGTCCATGTAGAGATGGATGTAGGGAGCAAGAGTGGTTACAGAGATCATTTAAAGCTTCCTGGACAGATGACAAAAATATAAAACTGAAGAGGAGAAAATAGCTAAAATTCAAAAATTCTTTTACTAAGAAACCCTCAAAAGGAGAAAATAATAGGCTAAAAGATGAGCAGAAGCAAAAGAGCAACAGAGCAGAGCAAGAAAGAGATCAGGAACAAGGAATTCCTTCATCTAGTTTAAAGTCAAAATAGCCCATGGGGGAGTAGACCTTTAAGTGTAAAATAGTGAACTAAATGTATTTGCAGGGATGAGGAAAAGGGCAGAGTATAAGGGTCCCCTTACCTTTCACATACATTTAGCTCTAATGTAAAGCTGATCACCTGACTTCGAATTACTAGATTAAATCTTCCCTTCTTTGCTTTCTCAGTCTCTTCATTTCAGCTAGCATACCAAATATCGCACTGTAGTCCTTGGTCCTTGATCTACCCATGGTGCCTCCTGATGCTTTCTTATGTAGCCCCAGGAGGGTAAGCAAGTACAGGGCAATTAATACACACACACACACAAATACTGGGAAAAGTCAATTATATCTCAGCTAAGAGATAAATAAAATTTTTTAAAAATTTAAAAAATAAAAAAGATTGAGAAAGGAAAGCATTAAAAACCTGTAGCTAAGAAAATTTAAATAATCTCTACACTCACAGAGCAAAGAAGCAGTAGAGGCAGAATTTAGAACAAGGTCTCTCTGTTGTTCAAGGCTGTATTCTTTCCATTGTGTCTAATTCTCTTCCCTCTTCTGAATATTTGAAGGGGAATATTTGAAGGGTCACTCTGTGTGAGTGACCCTTTCCAAAACCATAGATGAGTTTATGTTTGTATGAACTATAGCAAATGACATGAGACAATGTCACATTTGTTATTTTGTAATAGCCTTTAGTCCAAAATAATGAGATTAGATGAAACATGAGGATTAACAGCCTTTATTTAAAAATGAGAGAAGCAAATGAAATTGAAGATTAAATCATATCATGTCAACAAAATATCTTGTACTTTATCTAGTATCTGATTCCTCTTTAATAAGTATCCAAAATTCTATAAAGCTCTTGTAGAGTTACTAGTGAATCAAACATTGCCCCAAATTCACCTCTCTTAGAATCCATAGAACATTAAGATCACATTATATATATGGGAAATATAAAAGCATCAAAATCCAGAAGGATAATATTTATCACTGCAAAGGCAGTATTGTCTAAGAGGTGCTGTTGACCTGGTTTTGCACAGGGGGCCAGAATCTTGAGGGTAACATTCACCTGCAGTGGATCCAGGGCTGGTATTAGCCAGTATGTACTGTTACGGCAGCACTGATTGTTAAAATATTTAAATACTTCCGGACGCCTGGGTGGCTCAGTTGGTTAAGCAACTGCCTTCGGCTCAGGTCATGATCCTGGAGTCCCGGGATCGAGTCCCGCATCGGGCTCCCTGCTCGGCAGGGAGTCTGCTTTGCCCTCTGACCCTATCCACTCTCATGTGTTCTCTCTCATTCTCTCTCTCTCAAAATAAATAAATAAAATCTTTTAAAAAATAAATAAATAAGTAAAATATTTAAATACTTCCATCCTGATTGGTAAATAGCAGCTGCAATAAGCAGTAACATGAATTAATAATATAAATTCCAGCACATGTGGTTTATTTTAGAAATCAACATATACTGCAATTCCAGGACATTTTTTCCTAGATCAGACACTGCATAGAGTGGAAAGCCTGCTCCAAAATCTTACCATTTATTACAAAGTCCAGGTAGTTGTATCATGGTAAACATTTTGGGGTGGGTATTTTGAACTCTTTTATAAAATGGACAGGCAGGTGTAGCTATAAGAGGAGACGGGGGAAGATTCGGGAAAAACCAAAGTTTACTGTACTCACAGATTCTAGAGACAGAAGGCATTACATACCATAAAGGGCCACCTGAGAAAGCATTAGGGTGTTCAGGAGACAGAAAATAGTTGTGGGGTGGGTTTAGACTTCTGTGGGCTAGGCTTCTGTTGGAAAGGCTAGGCAGGGCAGGGTTGACAGCTTAGGACTGGCTAGTTGGAGTAATGTCTTCAGTGGGCTTTGGGTGATACAGTGGTCCCTAGTTGCCTGGTACCCGAGCCTGGAAGGATTAAAGCAGAGAGATACTGCCTCTAAGGATGCCCAAACCAGAGAGGGGAAGTGACTCTTGACTGGTTAGTTACATATAAAGACATGCATCTGGCTGAATCCTTTGCTATCTCTAAGAACTGGCTAGCCCTGGGAGAGGCAGTCTCTCTCCAGCCAAAAAGATATTTTTTACAATATCAAAACATCATATTATACAAAAATTTTTTTTAAATATTTACAATACAGGTGGAGAGAAGACTATGCAGCCAAACCGAGGAGAACCTATTTCTAAATCTCCACAAGAAATGGCTGCCCATAATCTTCATGAGAAGACACCATGCTCAGGTACTGAATGGGGAGTCTGCTGGGGTGTTGTCAAAGACAGGTGCTTTAGTGGGCTCTCCAGTAGAATTTTAAAGACATTTGCATTTTTGACAACTTACATCCTGGTGGGTAGTACCTTCTTAGTGAGTTGTGGAAGATCAAGTGACAGCCATCCAAAACACATTTGATAGTTGGAAGAACACATACCATAGGGAGTGGCAGTGAAGCCCTAGATGTCACCCTCTCTTAAATTTGTCTCTTACCACCTCCACCCCCTCCTTCCCATGACTGCCATTGCCCTTTTTCCTAGGAACATTCTAAGCCTGTCTTTCTCCTGGCAAAATAAGCCCAGCACCTTGGCCATCAGTAACTGTAGTTTGTACTCTGCCCCATTATTTTCTTTTCACCTTCTATTTTTGTCTCAATTAATAACTTGGAATCCATTACTTCACCTACTGGCACTAGCTTCCTCTTGATTCACCCACAGGATCTATAGCTGTCTCATGCTCTTCAGGAAAAGAAGAAGAAAAAAGCCCAAGATTCTGGTTCCAAATACCCAGTATCAACCAATCTCCAGCCACTTCTTGCTGTTCCACCCCTTCTTCTCTCTTTCCCTCTGCTCATGTTGTTTGAACAATTGGTTATTTGACAAGCCTAAAGGGGTAGGAAGGAGAATGAAACGTGTGGTGGAGACTTGAAGAGCAAGGTGGGGAGTTAAAGCTATGATGGGGAGGCAGCCTCCATGTGTCCGAGAGAACACCCAGTCACCACATGACTAGACAGTTGAATGGGGAAATTACTGGAACCCACTGAAGCATGACTCTGACAGGGACATCATTTAGCTAGGAACTGTATAAACAAAAGATCTATCACCAATTACAACTCCAAGACTACTTCTGGTGTGTTTGCCCTGACAGTTGCCTCTCTAATATCCATGTTCTTGGTCATGTATCTATACCTTTGGCAAAAATTAGAGGAATATTTTCAACTCCACTGATAGCAGCAATTCATTTCTAATTAGAAATAATGTTGAAAATCTATTTGGTGAGCCACAGTGTTCTTATAACTTGTTAAAGACACTTTTGTTCCCTATCCAATAGCTTTGCTATTTCTAGTCCTTTCTTCTTTAATGTCAAAGCCCTAAAGTTCTGAGGGTGAAGATGCCAGAATCTTAATATACTTAATTTGGGTTTTTTTGTTTTGTTTTGTTTTGTTTTGTTTGTTTGTTTGTTTTTCGGGAAGCTACAACAGACCCTCCTACTGGAGGGAGCCTGGAAATATTTTTCTCCCTGATAAAAGCTATCTGCCAGGACAAAAGATTCAACACTCTCTCCCACCCCCAACCTTTATCTTTCTTCCTATTTCAGCCTGAGGACTGAGGCTTGAAACTGCTGTCATTATCTTCTGACCAAAAAGGCAGACCAATGATAAACTATGGGTGACAGAACAGAAAGACAAAGGGGTCATGTATATTGAGCTGCTAAACCAATCAGTAAAAGCTACATACAGACTTCTTGTTATCTGAGATAATAAATTTTCTTTATCCTCAATACTTTTTTTTTCTGAAGTGTTATTACTTGTAGATGAAGGTATTCAATTTAAAGTAATGCCCCCTGAAAGAACCCCACCCTCATCTGTGGCAAGGCAAAGCATCTTATTTCCATTCATTCTCAGTCACTAGCCTCTCTGAATAGACCATCAATAGGGGATAATAATTACCCCAAGTGAGCTGTGGAATTTGAAAGGATCATGGAAATCATGAAAATACCCTCTCTGCTACCTCATCCACATATTGTTCCTGGGAAGCCATCTAGCTTATGTCCAAACTTTCTTAAGTCAGAACTCATTACCTCATGAAACAGCTCAGCTGTCTTTATATTACTAAATTTTCTTACCAGACCATAGGGCAGGAACTTGGTGATGTTGATTCTTCCCTTAATGTATATTTGTAAAATGCACCGGTCTACAATGAAACCATCTGAGACTTGGAGAAGATAACACATTGAGTAATTTTATCTCTTTCTTGTACCTTTACAAATCATTAACACATTTTTAATTGATTTAAAAGTAAAGAAAGTGAACCAAGATTAACCAAGATTAACATTAATTACACAACTAACATTTGTGTTTTTGGTTAAAACCAAAAAACAAATGAAGACCAGCCTTGAAAATTCTCTGAGCAGATAAAACCAGTTTAGTCATACAAACAAAGCTTAACTTAGCTTATTTTGCAAGACTAAAATGACCTGGGTCATTTCTTGCTTATGCCTCAGAAATCATAAGCAAAACTTAAACTGGTTTCCAAAGTTGATATGAGGTAACCACTGACCATCTGCCTACCATCTGAGAAAATTCCAATATTATAACCAATCACTGTGAAGAATAAACAGTCACTGCCTCCTCCCTTTATAAGTTGCTTTATGAGCCTCATTCTTCGTTTTGGTTTGAGTGCCCCTAGTTTACAAACTTTTTTGGTATGTGCACAATAAACTTTTACTAATTACTACTCTGATAACAGAGCTCTTGACATTTTATGGCATCAGAAGTGGGATCCAAAGAAGATCCCAAATAACTCCAAGGTTGGTGAGCAAATAGATGCTGGTGCCCACAAAGCCCAATGAGCTCACTGCTTTCTCCCTGACTGTGGAGTTTGAAAGTAAACATCTTTTGGATCTGAGCTGCTCTCTTTGCATTTTGAGCTCTCCACGTTTACTGTACATACCAATATTTCATTTGGTAAAGTTTCTTTGCAAGTCACCCTATTATGTTCAAAAGTGGAGAAAACATGTAATTCCTTGTGTTTTGAAAGAGCTGTTGGAAAACAGTGCCCTTTATAGTTAAGACATCTTAGGGAATCTAAAGCAAAGATGGTTGATGGACCAGGATCTTGTGCCTTTTTGGAAAATGGGTGAACTTTTAGAATTGTAGCGGCCACCATGGGGAACATTTAACTTAGATAAGTTCACCTTAAGGGGCACCCTTAAAAGAGAGGATTCCAAACCTCTCAGAGACAATGAAATGCGTTATTTGAGTGGAATGCAGAAGCTTCTAAAAGACAAAATGACTCCCAAAACAGCTCTAAAAGGATCCTTACAACATGCAAATAAAAAATCTTTAGCATAACTCTGTCCATCTGAGCAGGTAAACTTAACTCAGCTCATCTGCCAGAATCACAATATGGACACAACCATTCTTAAGTTTTGTACTTGAGACACAGTTAATTTTTTTTTCTTTTTTAAAAAGTTTTTATTTAAATCTCAGTTAGCTAACATACAGTGTAATATTAGTTTCAGGTATACAATATAATGATTCAACACTTTCATACAAAACCCAGTGCTCATCACAATAAGTGCACTCCTTAACCCCCATCACCCATCCCCCCACCAGCCTCCCTGCTAGTAACCATCAGTTTGTTCTCTATAGTTAAGAGTCCATTTCCTGGTTTGCCTCTCTTTTTTTTTCCCCTCTTTGTTTCTTAAATTCCACATATGGGTGAAGTCATATGGTATTTGTCTCCTTCTGACTGATATATTTCACTTAGCATAATACTCTCTAGTTCCATCCATGTCATTGCAAATGACAAAATTTCACTAATGGCTGAATAATATTCTATTATATATATGTAAATATGTACATATATATATGTATGTGTATACATGTATATGAATGTGTGTGTGTATATATATGTATGTGTGTGTGTGCATCCATTCATCTTTATCCATTCATCAGTCAATGGATACTTGGGCTGTTTCTTCCATAATTTTGCTATTGTAGATAACGTTGCTATAAACATCGGGTGCATGTATCCCTATGAATTAGTGTTTTTGTATCCTTCGGGTAAATACCTAGTAGTGCAATTGCTGGATCATAGGGTCGTTCTATTTTTAACTTTTTGAGGAACCTCCATACTGTATTCTAGTATGGCTGCACCAGCTTGCATTCCCACCAACAGTGCAAGAGGGTTCCCCTTTCTCCACATCCTTGCCAACACCTGTAATTTCTTTTGTTGTTGATTTTAGCCATCTGACAAGTGTGAGGTGATACCTCATTGTAGTTTTGATTTGCATCTCCCTGATGATTGCATCTTTTCATGTATCTATTGCCATCTGTATGTCTTCTTTGGAAAAATGTCTATCCATGTCTTCCAGCCATTTCTTAATTG
The DNA here is from genome assembly GCF_002201575.2 of Neomonachus schauinslandi. Lineage (NCBI taxonomy): Eukaryota > Metazoa > Chordata > Mammalia > Carnivora > Phocidae > Neomonachus > Neomonachus schauinslandi. The sequence goes on along the minus strand of NC_058405.1, from coordinate 46,002,027 downwards.
GATTGTGCATTTTTTTGGCTTTCAGTTTGGTAAGTTTTTTATATATTTTGGATACTAACACTTTATTAGATATGTCATTTGCAAATACCTTCTCCCATTTCATAGTTTGCCTAATTTTAGTTTTGTTGATTGTTTCCTTTGCTGTGCAGAAACTTTTATTTTGATGAAGTCCCTATTGGGACTATAAACAATAAACTATTGTTTATTTTTACTTTTGTTTCCCTTCCCTCAGGAGACATATCTAGAAAGAATTTACTATGGCCGATGTCAAAGAGGTTACTACCTGTGCTCTCCTCTAGAACTTTTATGGTTTCATGCCTCACGTTTAGGTCTTTAATCCATTTTGAATTTATTTTTGTGTATGGTGTAAAAAAGTGCTCCATTTCATTCTTTTGCATGTTGCTGTCCAGTTTTCCCAAAACCATTTAAGAGACTGTCTTTATCCCATTGGATATTCTTTCCTTCTCTGTCAAAGGTTAACTGATAAACACTTGTATCTTAATGAAAGATCTTACTTGAAAGGTTTATACACAATGTAGTTTCAATGAGTTAAGTATATAGCTATTCCCATATGCTTCCACACATAAATTTACAAACACATCTTAATAAAAGAAGATGTTAGTTGAAAGAAGGTTTACACACAGTGTAGTTGCAATGATGGCTTAAATTTTTTAAACAAAAGCTGTTAAGATCTCTGTTTGGGTCTGTCGGTATGTTTATGTATGTCTATGTATGTATATTATATGTTATTTTTTTCCACCTACAGATGATATTGCCAGAATTAGTTTATAAAGAGTTCTATATAATTGGCCTAAAGAAAATTAAGTATTTACATAAATCAAGTATACTCTCAGAAATAGAGAAACTTACTCAAATATTTTTCAAATTCACATGATCTGAGACAATCTTGATAAATATAAACTAATCTAAGGTTAACAAAAGTAGGCCTGTCTTCAAAATTTGTCAACAAGAAAAATAACTTAAGATGATAGTTAGCTGTTTGATGTCTAATCCAAGCATAATTGTTAAAAACAAGTAATTTAAATAAACATAAAGAAGATAATAGTGAATACTGAGTTTAATTTATATTCACTAAATATCTGAATCATTTCCAAGATTAATATTAAATGTTAAAATAAGTTTTTGTTTTTTAACATTTTTTCCACAGAGAGACAAATGATATTTGTGTCTATTAATAAACATGTTTTGTGCCACACTGAAAAATTTTTCTACGAGGAAGAATATATGTCTAGAAATTATGAATTGTATCTGCAAATTTACTACAGGGTGCTAATATATGATAGTTCACAACTGTCAGCTTCCTAGTTGTCACTGGAAAACAAAGATTACTAATAGTTAAAATTTATAATCAATATGTAAAAATAAAACTACTAGAAATAATAATAATGTAAGGAAATGACTATACATGAAAAATAGATAAGAGAAATAGAATGTGTTTGGATAAGGAAAGACATAAAAGACAAGTGTTTTTGAGTTTGAGATTTTTTTTACTTTGGTTTGGTTTGGCTTTGGTAAGGGAAAAAAGAAAGTAATTTTGTCCTAAAGTAAAATGATTTTTTCAGAATAAGAAAGGAAAAGGATGAGACAAATCTAAATGGATATAAAAACTGTAGAAAGTTTGTGGGAAAGGAATCTTAGAATTTTATGTGTAGCCAAGCTAAGATTGGAATCAATTTATTATGTTAAAAAAAGAAATTTTAATATCAAAAGTACACTGGTGCAAAATTAGAATTTTATTTTTTCTGTTAAAAGGAGAGGGTTTTTTTAGATTACTGTTCCACTCTCAAGAGATTCTAAACAAAGGTTTTTCTTTAACTTTAAAGTAATTGCATAGAAAACAAAGATTCTATGTCTTAAGAAAATAATTTCCTGTGCTTCATGTTGTCTTTTTTTTTTTTTTAAGATTTTATTTATTTGACACAGAGAGGCACAGCGAGAGAGGGAACACAAGCAGGGGGAGTGGGAGAGGGAGAAGCAGGCTTCCCGCCGAGCAGGGAGCCCGATGTGGGGCTCGATCCCAGGACCCTGAGATCATGACCGGAGCTGAAGGCAGACGCTTAACGACTGAGCCACCCAGGCGCTCCTCATGTTGTCTTTATCCAGTCTTTGATTACTTAGAAAAATAACTGAGTCTTTTCTATTAAAAGGGCTAAGGGTTTTTTTGACAACTATATTACTTTCTCTATTTGTCTTTGAAATCATGTAGTTGTCTTTGGTTGAATGGATAATTAAGTATTGTTTCACAGAGACTATGATACTATTTGATCAAATGCTTTAAATCTTTTGACATTTTTAACAAACTTCCCCCAATTAAATTCTGAATGAAGTAAAATATAAATGTTAACTTATCTAGGCTTTTTTGGTATGTTAAATTGCATTAAAAATACTGTCGATTAAAAAGTAAAGTTTAAACTTCTTAGATATTTATATGGGAAATATATCATTAAAATGAATCAGAAATTATATGAAATTTCTAAAAATCTGGTATGTTTTGGTACGTTATCAGTCATAATTTTCCCGTATATGTCACAGAAATAACCAAATTTACTTGTCAATTATACCTTTGTGTGTGTGTGCGTGTGTGTGTGTGGGTGTGTACATGTGTGAACTATTAGCAGACTTTTAACCATGGCTAATTTTAAGTCTTGGTCATTTACAGACAGTTATTATTTTACTCTGGTACTTTTGCAAAAATGTTCCTGCAAAAAGTGTTTCATTTTCAAAGAGATTCATGGAGAAGACCCTTGCAAACATTCTAAAATGCCAGGTTTCTGATAACTTTAGGATCATGACATTGAACTGGGTAAGAATTTCTAAAACTCTAATGGAAAACTGATTAATAAAGCTGCTAACCCAAAATGAAGCAAAACAAGAAGTAATTATACAACAGTGAATGAACTGATGAAGATGATTATAATTTTTATGACCTCATTTAAAACACTGCTGGTTCTCTAATGTTTTATTTTCCACATTTAAAGGGCCCCTTTTTCACCTCTCTTTTAAGCTATCTATAACTTGGAGCAATTTGGTAAAGTGTATCTTTGCAACAAAAGTTAAAACGTTTTTCTTTTTCTCCCTACCTGATCCCTCCAGAATTCAGAAACTTCCATTAATGATACATGACGTTGAATATGTTGTTTGCCACCGCCCCCATTCAATTGGACTTCTATATAAAATGCAAAGAATCAAAGAAAATGTAATACATGTTATCCTGTCTATTGCTTTGCCAAAAGAGGTAATTCACAATGTGTATTTTGGAGATAATTTTATAGTCCAGAGTGACACAATCTTATTCCTGACTTAAAAGATGGGTACATGTGTCTTAGAAGATTGAGAGAGCACTAAATAAGTATAAGGCTGTTTGGGTGTACAGGATTCAGCTTTGCTCCAGCAGACAGATGCTTTTGTAAGATCAATGACTATACTATACAATTCTTAAGCTTGTTTTCTATTTTCATACAGTATGGCTCATGTCTATGGCTTAAAGATATACTGCAATTTTGCAATCTCACACTTGGTGGAATAACTGGAATAGTTCTATTAACTTTTGTTAAAACTTTTTGGAATCTTAGAATAATGCAGTATCTCAATATGACATTATAGGCACACAAGAAATTTCAAATCAGCCCACTGATCACTGAACACATCTTAATGGCCTTTTGAGCAAGCATCAAAATAAAATACATAACTAAGGAAATTCCTTCAGTGAATTTTATTTTGAACTTCTGATTATCTTAAGAGTCAAAATAAAATGGAAAACATTTGAAAAATAAATAAATGCATGAATCTTTTAAGATCATAAATTGCTGAATAAAGCCAAGTTCTGAAAAAATACTTAGACAAATATTTATGTTTGATATTACATTAGTTATACACCTTTTAAAATATGTAGTCAATTTTTTCCTGCAGTTTTCTTCCTTGATGTTTTTATAGCTTTCTGTCTTTAATTCCTTCACAGTGGCTTTTGTTACCTTTTATAAATTATTTTTGTTTACTTTTTATCTTCTTTGTTAATATACCATTAATTAATAATCTGAGTGTGTTAAAAGCTCAAAAATAACCAAAGTAAAACCAATGAATCACTGAAGTAGTAATTAGTAAGAATTTATTGTGTACATACTAAAAATATAGTTCGTGAACTAGGAGGCCGCAAACCAAAACATGGAATGAGACTCAGGGGCATATTGTTATAAAGCAGCTTATACGGTGAGAAAGCAGTGACTGTTTACTCTTCACAGTGACTGTGGTTATATTAGATATTAATATACATATAGATATTGGTTATCTTAGAATTTTCTTAAATGATAGGCAGTTGGTCATTGGTATTTCATATTAACCTTGGGGGAAACAGTTCAAGTTTTGCTTATTATTTCAGAGATGTAAGCAAGAAGTGACCCAGGTCAAGTTAGTCTTGCAAAATAAGCTAAATTAAGCTTTATTTATATGATTACACTGGTTTTGTCCACTCGCAGTTTTCAGAGTTTTCATTTGTTTATTATTTTAACAATGCCCCACTCCCCTCCCCCCACCTCCGTCGTTTGGTTATTCTCTCAGCAGGCTGAGAGTGTGACCAACCAGTTTAGCCTTATTCTCATTTACCACTGTTGATGTAATCAGGCTGAAGAATCACTTGTTTGCTCTTTCCATTAGTTGAGTCTTTAGGCTAGAGGGCCATGTAGTCACCATCTTAATTATGTGGTTATTATTGATTTCATCCAGTGTGGGATCCTGATGGATACTATTTGGCGTGTGAGTGGCTATCACAGTTCATTTGAATAGAGACGTACTGATTTGTCACGAATTGTGTTAAGTTAGCTTAAAACTTCCAGAAGTTCATCTTTGAACATCCATTTAACATGATATATTTTTGAACATTTCCAGGATTTTGCTTACCATTATTCCAAACAAAATAAACAACCCCTGGAAAACAAAGTGGAATGCGAGGTGCTATCTGGTATGTATTTTTTGTTTGTTTTGTTGACCATACTAAGAAAACAAAAAGGTTAATTTTGTGGCTAAGTACTGCCCAAACCAATTTTAAAAAATGTCACCTCCAGAAACACCACTTTTTTTCTGGTTAATATCCCTTTATATCCTAATTTGAAAGTCAAATGAGAATTTCCAGGCAAAAGAAATAAGAGCTTGGGTGTGCCAGTGGGTTTATTTTTAATTGCAAAAAGAAGTTCTCTTTCTTAAAAGTCAGGTAAAGATTTCAATGTGTTTCTAAGCAAGACCTAAATAAAATATTAGACAATCATGCTCAAAAGCTATTAGTGGTTTTCCAATCTAATACAAAGGGAGGCAGTTTTGAAAGTAACTGGAGTTTTCTTTATTTGTAGCTGTAGAACTTGCAGGAAATTTAGCAATAAGACCATTTTTTGAAATTTTCATCAGGCAAAGCATTGAGTGTCAAGTTCTTTATATGTAAATAGGGGAAATATCCTTATGTATTAGCTGATAAATATAACACATTGAAAGGTTCTATGGAAGTAAATATATAGTATTCATAGGATAAAATCTAGACCTGCAGCAGGTAGAGATATGTCTTTTTATGGTTTTATTTTTCAGCTACTAATAAATGGCCTGTTATTCCATGGCAGGATCTTATAATCATTTTTATATTTTTGGAGTCCAACTTGAAGGATACAATCTAATATGTTCTTAGATAAAAAGATTTTAATTGAATTAAATGGATCTATGCTTTTTTAACTCTGATCAAAAGTCTTTGTTAATCACATAATTTGCCCATCCACAATATATTGCAAATGCTTGCATAGGAAGTGACTAAGCATGGAGAAATAGATAACTTTTATTTAGAGAAAGAGTTGTCTGACAAGCTAGAAAGCAAAAACAACTGAACTATGTTGTGTAAGGGTGAATTACTCTATTTCCCTCCTCTGAACACTTTAGCATTAAATGCAGAATTTTCTTGGAAATCGTGGGTGCAGGGTGTATTGGGTTCATATTTTTAGGTGGTTAACTTTTGACAGCTGTGCTAAGTTCCAGGATTAAGGAAGAGAATCAGACAAAGTACCAAAATATGGAATATTCCAACCATCTTACCCCCAAAAGAAAAGCTCTTTCAAGAATATAAATCTTACTGTGCTATCAAACTGTAGATTTTGCATAGTGGAGGTTCAATTAAGAAATGAGGATTTATATGCAATTAGCATACAAAAACGCCATTTCAGAAACATTTAAATGGTGACAAAAGAATTGCTTCCCCACTGCATCTTTAAAAGGGCACCGATACAATATTTCTTGTCCTGCTGATAGTCATTTTTTTTCTTACTGCTGTTCATCTATTTCCCACTTTTGAAGACTATCTTTTTTTTTTTTTTTAGGAAAGCACATATGAAATATTAAAATGAATCCTAATCACTTGACTGAGAGACAAATTATAATGACTATGATTTTATATATCATAAACATAATCTAAAAAATAAGGGGCACCTGGGTGACTCAGTCGTTGAGCGTCTGCCTTCGGCTCGGGTCATGATCCCAGGATCCTGGGATCAAGCCCCACATCAGCCTCCCTGCTCCGTGGGAGGCCTGCTTCTCCCTCTCCCACTCCCCCTACTTGTGTTCCCTCTCTCACTGTGTCTCTCTCTGTCAAGTAAATAAATAAAATCTTCAAAAAAATAAAAAATAAGAACTTGCATTTTCAATACATAGTGATGTATTTTTCAACACTAGCAAGACGCATTAAAAAACATTCTCCTTAAGAGATTTCAAATTCATTGCCAGACACTTACGTTTTCACTTTAGGTTTAAAGTCAGATCCGAAGACAGTGCTCCATGTAAAAATGAAAAGTAAATTCCACAGTCAGAAAGTCTAGTGGCTTTGAGCCCCTGTTTTTTGTAACTTGAGATTGGACAAACTAATAGCCTGCTGATTCAACCTCTGTGAGTGACAGGCTAGTTAAAGTTAAAAAAAAAAAAAAAAGATAAAATTATATTGGGCCCTGGCTACCAAGCAAGAGTCTTATTAACAGATGTAAAATCAGTATAAATCTTTCAGATTTTCAATGTAGAGATTTTTTAAAAAAACCTACAAAGAGAATATTATTAGTCCTTCTGCTCATCTATTAAAATAAGATAGAGGCTGGAGCTTTCCTCCTCTTCTGGCTGAAAACAGTTAAGAGAATCAACATTACACAAGACAGTGCTTCAGATCTTTAATCTCTGAACAATTCTTCATTCATCATCATGTCAACCACTCAGTTAATGGTAAGATTATGTTTAAATTTTAGGGCCTCAGAGATAATTTAATTAAATGCCTAATTTTATAGTTGAGTAAAGGGAATCAACATAGTCACTCAGCTATTTGGTGGTATAACAACTAGCAGAACTCAAATATTCTAATTCTCCATTAACAGTTTTTGGGGTTTATTTTTCTCTCCTCCATCATACTTAATAGTAATGTTGTTTTATAAACCAAAATCAGTGGCTTTGAAACATGTCTGAAGATATGGTGAGAACAGATTTCACATCATTACCCCCGCCACACACACACACATACACAAAGAAATGACACAAAAGTTTCTTGAAACAATACTTACTACATATGATGCACTAAGGGATTTGTGGTTTCTTTCTTTTATATGCTATTCTAATTTATTTTTAAATGGTCATCAAGATCCAGTAAAATAATAATTTCACTATTTACTAAGTAAGAAGTAAATTACATAAATTTTGAAACAATAACTATAGTCTACTTTTCCTGTGTTGTTTCCAAAGACACATAAAGAACTTTAATTGTAACTTGAAGAATTTATGCCAAAAACAAATAGGTACCAGGATGGGGCACATGCCCTCTGGAAGGAGGAAGATTCTAAGCAAAAGTGATTGTGCTGATTTTACTTATTATGGATGCCTTCTCCGTATCAATATTCACCCAGTCCTGCTTGTTTGAAAACACTCTGGCCCTTCCAGTCAGGAAGAGGATGATCTAAAGAAGCAGTCTTATTTCTCTATAACTGCTTCCACCTTCCCAGTTTCCTTTTCCTGGGCAAAAACATTTGCATTCCAACCACATATTACAGAGATGTCAGAAAATCAGAATAGTTCTCACTATAATTACTTTTCCTCTCACAAGTAATCAGGTTTCCCAAATTCTGCTGGATAATTCCACATTAACAATTATTAAATAAATGTTCATGTCTTTCTTTTAGTTCAGTGCCCCATTTCAAGGATCATGGGCAAGCCATTCTTCTATCTAATTCCTCTCTCTAAACATGTGACAGGGAGCCCCGTGGAATACTTAAAAGTCCTTTGACTTTGTCTTAGTCACTTGCCACCTCTGCACCCCATCCTCCTCCATACATCTCCTCCTGAATATTCAAATTTTCTGGTCACTCTCCCACTCTTATTCTGTCTCATACACACACACATCTCCACAGGGATACCTATCTGATTTGGGGGATTAGCATGTGCAAACTGACTTGACTCTTAGGGTAACAGAGATAAGCACCCACCCCCCACTGCCACACACCTCTATCTGCCATACCTCTGTGAACACACATATAGGCCCTCACAACTACCAAGACGGTCCAGACACAAAGTGACTGTTGGATAGTTCTGTGATTTCGTTCATTTGCTTTGAACCAAAGCTGAAGCAAAACCTAATATGAGAGAGAGGGAAAGGAGACCTCCTTCTGGTTTAAGAGGATATAGCATGTGCATACTGGCTTTGCCTCTTATCTGCCTTCCACCCATGACCCTCCATCCACTAGCACTATAAGGCAGTCCCAGCTCCTTAGAATAATTTAAAAAACTGAGGTCTCTTTCCCAATGCTCTCAGAGGCTACTAGAAATTTATGTATATAAAAATAAATAATCTGGATAATAATAAAATTATTTTATTATTATAAATAATTTGAATAATAATAATCTGAATCTGACCATCTGAATGATCATCTGAATTGGGAATGGAAAGGAGAGAATTAAAGGAAGAGGAATAAAAGGAAATGAATTCCTTACTAGGTGCTGGGTAACACCTGAATAAGCTAAGAACAAAGCTATGCTGAAGTCTTCATTACAACTTTTATTGACTGTTCTGTTTGTGTTCATGTTCACATCAGTTTGTTTGGGGTAGCAGTTATACAAGTGGTGAAAGGGTCTTCAGAAAAATAGTACTTGATTATGACAATCACTTATGGTTAAGCTGTCTCTACATCCCTGAAGCATTATGGAGTCCTCAAAAAGAACAAAACAAATTAAAAAGAATAAACACAAAATGGACTATGGCACCCCTTGCAAGTAAGGCATCCTTTTCTCCTGAGCTAAAATTATTTTTCAACCAGTAAAGGAGTAGACTGGTGTGAGGACTCTCTGCTTTTCGGAGCAGTTACAGGGATGGGAGGCGTTGCCATCTAGACCTATGAATGGGCAGAGAAAAATTTCTGCTTCTCCACATTTCATCCACTGAATCTACATCACATGGCCAGAGCTCTTGAAACTTGTCCAGATGATCAACCCAGTAATCCTGACTATAGGTACTCTAAACTTAAAGTAGCACAACCACCACAGCTTCCTCCCTACAGTGGAAAGAAGCTACCCTAATGTAGGTGTACAGTTCTTAGCAAAGACTTAGCATTGCAGTGAAAGCTGCATAAGCAAAGGTATGGACAAAAAGGTCTCCTGAAAATGTTCTTATTTCTTTTATATTCCTTTAGTTAAATGTGGATGGAAATGTGCGAGGCAACTTATGTTGTCAGACCATTACCGGGATGGGTTCTTCCTATTGAATGTGGAGTGAAAGGTTAAGCAATGGGAAATTTGGCAAGTCTTCTTGGCCAATCTTTTTCAACAATCTATTTCAGAAGGGCTTTACTTATCTGCGTTCTGCTTTCAGCCTCACCATTTGTCTGAGGGTGATGAGGCACAATTGTGACAAGTTAGATAAGGTTGCTGTCTGCACGTTCCTCAAATTCAACTAAGGTAAAAAAAAAAAAAAAAAAGAACAGAAACAATAATGTCTGTCGAGCTGAGGTGCTACAAATAAGTGACACAGAGGCAGCTGTGCCCAGGCAACAGAGATTTAATTTAGAACTAGGAGTACTTGGAGAAATGTTGAACAGTCTCCCAGAATCATAAATTGTTTTCTCTAGAATGATCAGCAAAATAATCTGAGCTATTTATTTATTTATTTGACAGAGAGAGACACAGCAAGAGAGGGAACACAAGCTGGGGGAGTGGGAAAGGGAGAAGCAGGTTTCCCTCGGAGCAGGGAGCCAGATGCGGGGCTCGATCCCAGGACCCTGGGATCATGACCTGAGCTGAAGGCAGATGCTTAACGACTGAGCCACCCAGGCACCCCATAATCTGAGCTCTTAACTATGGCTTCTTTCGTCCCCTTACCCAGCAGAGTAAGCGCTCTGGCTATGTTACAACTGCCAGTTGGCATGTGGGCATGTGTTACGTGCCCTTAAAGACTTTATTTAATAAACAGAATCACTTTCACAATACCAACTACATTTTAAAGCCAAAGCTTTTACGCAAACATTTCAGAATGTGTGTGTTTAGTGCAGCAAACATAATGCAATCACTTCATTTGAGAACAACAATGTAATTTCCCTCCTTTAAAATGTATGCTTTATGTGTAGACAGTTCACATGAATGTTCATGAAAGGTTTGGTTCCCGAGCAATAACTTACTGAAGAATAGGCAACTGGGGTCTCATCACTTGTGGCATTTGTGGCTAAATCAAAAACTCCTTAGCTGAGCAACTGTTTCTGTTCTGTAGAGGTAGTGTAATAAGGCAGATGCAGCTTAGCAACTACTTAGCAATTGTCCTCATGCTGGTCTTCAGGACACAAATTCATTTTACATAGCATCATGGTAGAACGGGAAGATGCTTATTCATGCACAGAAAACTTAAGGATTTTCTTTCTCATTTAGTTGTTCTGTCATCAACTGTTGAGAAGAACTTCTCTTAAATGGAATGAAAGTCAGAGGCACTGATGCAATTAACCTGAAAAGTAACCCTGGAAGCTCTCAACTTTTTGACTCAATATTTGTTGTATTTAAATTATAAGAAATTCCATGAATCATTTTCACAGTTAATCTTTAAAACTGAAGGATAATATCTAGTTTACCAGGATTCATTTTAGAAAGAATTCTGTATTTGTTGAAATAAATAGCTTGATAAGTAATTAGACTAAAGGTGATACTCCAAGGCAGTTCAGATAACAAAAGATGCAAATGTCTGAGATGGGAATTCATGGTGAGACTGGAGAGGAAGAAAGAAGACCAAGAAGAAAAGAAAAAAAAAAAAATGGAGAGTACAGACAAAAAAGCAAATGAGGTGGTGGATTTCAGCATAGCAATGAATAACCATGTCATTTTTTAAGTAAACTTGACAAAATTATAAAAGATTTGGTATGAGTGGGTTTCTTTTTGAAACCAGTTGCAAACTGGAACTCTATTCTTGTACTGATTTTGAGCAAAATATAAATACTAAGTCTGGTTCAGTAGCTGATATGTGAAATGTGATATATGATATGATGAATTGACTCCATGTCTAGGAAACAATCAGGAATATTTTACCATATTTGGAATCCTAAAAAAATAAGAGCTCATGTCTTATACAAAAAAAATTTTAAAAATCAAGTAAATTAAAGAACTCAATATAAAAAAATTACTCCAATAAAAATTGACAAGAAATTAAGGAAATATTTTCTGACCACTAGGTGGAAAGAAAATACCTAACAAAATAAGGTGAAATGAAAGATCATTATTAAGATGCTTGAACTATATGAACATTTAAAAAGTATTTTTAAAATTTAAAAGGTAAAAATTAATTGGTAAATATTGCTATGAATATGACAAATAGTAATAAATACTCAATAAAAGACCTATGCAAATAATATGGTAAATGTTACACTTTAAGATAAATATGAGCAAAAAACATCAATCCTAGAAAAGACAAAAAAGAAAATAGGAGTACTTAATGAGTGCATAAATGCTGAAATACTCAACGCTGGTAAGGATATAATGAGATGAGCAAGCTCACAAACTGCCTATAGGGCTATGAGTTGGTTTAGCTTTTGCAGAAGGCATATACACAATCTCCCAGTAAGTCTGTTTCTGTGACTCTATCCCACTGAAATTATTAGAAATATGAATAAATTTTCAGTGTAAATATGCCAAATATTATATTATTTATTATATTAAAGTTTGAAGTTATCCTAAGTATCCAGGAATGGATAAATAATGATGCCACATACTCAAGATGGCACATTATGCAGCTATTGAAATGATGTTTTCAATGCATGATCAATGAAGTGATAAAAGGCTATTAGGAGAACAAAAAAAGTAGAATACAAAATTATATGTTTACTGGAATTCCTATGGTCTCTGTCTCTCTGTCCATATTTAGATATAGAAAATAGATACATGAAACTGGTGAGAAACACAGAAAATGTATCCCATGGTTATATGTGGATTCTTAGAATAAGAGACTTTCATTTGCTTCCTCATACTTTTCCACATTTTTCAAATTTTCAAAATAAGCACTTCTTTGTGATTTTTACTTTTGATTACTTTTTACCAATTACAAAACACTATTCTCTTCAAGAACTAATAAACAGGAAAAATATACTCTGAAATAAAGAGATGCTAATGTTGTGATCTATCTAAAGACTGAAGCCTGTTCAATTTTCTGCAGTATAATCATACAGTGTAAGAAGTGAGCTGAAGATTGCTACTGTATACATTGTTATATATAAGTAGAGACTACACAAAGTTCCATGTCATCATTAAGTGTGGGAGTGGTCTGTCCAGTGTGTGTTGCTAATAAATTTGATTATATGCTCTGGGGTATATGTGTGTGTGTGTGTGTGTGTGTGTGTGTGTGTGTGTGTGTGTGTGTGAGAGAGAGAGAGAGAGAGAGAGAGAGAGAGAAAGAGAGAGAGAGAGATTGAGATGCCAAAGAATACACTACTAACTTCTTGTCAAGACAAAATTATCCTGGAGTCTCTTTATAAGTTCCAAGTTCATTTACAGTTACCATACATTTGAAAACTAGTTATCCTAACTGATGGAAATCCTATCATCATAGCCTGAGCTTCTGCAGTTTCTAAAGCCTTAACAGCCAGAACTGTGCCGGTATAGAGTATAAAGCTACCAACAATGTCAAAGCCCCATGCAGCATAAGCTGAGATCACGATTGTTGAGATAGACATCAATCACAACTGAGCCAACAGAGTCAAGTCTTCCAGCTTCTGAAAAGGTTAAGTTATGACTAAATCTATTATTTCCCATTTTATCAGCCCATCCCACCAAATTCCTCAGGATTTTAGATTACCATTTTTTTTTTTTTTTGGCATGTTAAGCTCTAACTTTTCACTCTTAACTAGTTCTTTCCCATTCACAAGAAAGTGGGCTGAATTTCTCTCATAAAATAAATACAAAAATAATAAATGCAAAAGCCTCTATATGCTTTCTAACAAACACTGGATTTCTTATCTCCTTTCACAACGTCTCAAAAGACTTCCCTGTAGTTCCTGGGTACACTGCATTTTCTCCCAATCACTTCTCAATCCATGGTTAAGTCCAAGAGATACTTTTTAGTAGTTATCTTATTTTGTATCTTTTTTATATTTATCCTTGATGCTCACCCCCCTATTCTTCCACATGTTTTGAAAACACACCCACTGCCCTCACCTTTCATGATTTCAGACTAAGTTCCTAAATTGGGCATTCCTGCTATCTCCTTTATATGATCAAACTTCTCTACTAGATCTTCAAATGTTGACTTGATCAGAAGTCTTTGCCTTTTAAATAAAGTAATCCTCCTTCTCAGGTGATCTGATTCATGCTGACTGCTTTAATTATTAAATTAAAGAATTTAATACAAGAATTTTACCAATTTACCAATTTTTATCTGAAGCTCTGGCCATTTCTCTGAGCACCTAATTAACACCTCTACATGGATGTTTAAAAGACACCTCAGAAGTACACCAAATTTATGATCTGCCACACCCACCCCACCCATTACCACTACCCCTCGTTTCACTCTATTCTTATGCTATTTCATGGAATGGTAAAACCTTATTAAGTTGCACACACCATATATTTAAGCATCATTCATAATACACCCCTTATTATTTCCTTAACCAATGTAATACCCAATCTGGCTGCTTTTTGCTTCCCAAAAGGTACCCACTTCTTCCTACCTCTATCATATCTTGACTGGTCTTCCTGCCTTCACTCTTGCCTCCCTCCAATCTCCATTTTGCAACCAGAATATTTTCAAAATGCAAGTTTGACCAGGTCCTCCTCTGCTAGAAACCTGAAAGGGGTTTCCATTAGTTCATTAAGCATCTTTTATGTGTTCTGAAACACCATTCACATTCCCAGCTGTTGCCTCTCTCTCTATTGCCTCTCCTACCATCTCCATCTGCTGTCTGTGCTCAGGTCATGTTAACTTCTTCCACATGTTAAACAAGACAAGTTCCAATCTTCTGGAGTGCATGCTGTTTCTCCCCCTAACTGAAATGCTCATCACCAAGACACCTCATTGCTATTATTTAGTTCTTATTCAAGTCTTACGTCTTAGTGTGTATATATATATAACTTACATTCTTATATAACTTATGTTGACTTTTCAAAATCAACCTCCTCCAGCATAGACCAAGTCTCATAATACCATTTCTGTCAGGGTAATTCTCATAGTTTTGATTTTAAATTGTAGCTACAACCCCTTTACTGCCTAAAATATATTATGAATGAATGCATGAATAATTAATCAATTAATATGTACTAGGTGCTGAGGTGGCAAGAGAGATTTTTAAGATAAATAAATCCCAGTTCCTGCACTCCTTGCTGATAGGAAAGAAACCTAGACAAATAATTAAAGGCATAATGCAGTGTGGTAAGTATTATAATAAAGAGATGTACTATACAAGTTTGTGGAGAGGAAGATCCAATTCCGTATAGAAGGGACAGGGCAGGCAGGCTTCAAAGAAAAGCTGACATTTGTGCTGGACTTTGAAGGATGATCTGGAGTTTGTGAGGTGAAGACATTGAGACAAAGATATCCTAGGCATAAAGAACAGTATCAGCAAAGTCAAAAAGGTACTGACATGTATGTCAGGTACCAGGAACTTGGCACGAATGCTTCACTGTGTCTAGAACATGTGGTGTATGGAGCGGTGTGATGCAAGATAAAACAAAGAAATAGACCGGGATAAAATTGCCAAGGAGCTGAAGTGCTATTCAACGAACTTTAGTCCGCACTTTCTCTGAACACAGTGGGATCCCCTCTTTTTCACTTTCAGGTTTCTCTTCTAGCTTGAAGAACTGACTGGATTATAAGAGAACTTAGCAAGACAATGGACACATTAGGAGAAAAATGTACTGTGGAGATGAGTGCCTTTTAGAACATACAATCTAATAAAAGACATACTATCACTACCTATATTATGATAACAATATGCAGGAAACCTTGTTTTTCTTAAGAGCTGAAGAAAGCATCTTAAGGAGATCCCATCATTTGTTCATGAAGTGTTTGGATAACTCTGCTTAGAGTCTGGGCTGATAACTAGGAATGCAAACCTGGGAACCAACTACATGGAATTTCTATACAACACAGGAATGTAAGAGGAAATATAGACAATTAGAGGTTTGGGGAAAGATTGAGAAAGAGGGAGACACCGTAACTGGCATCAGAGAAAAGATTGCCAGTGGATATTTGGAGGTGAAATACTTGCGATATGTGTGGTGCAGGACTCTTCCATTTCTCTTTGGATCCTTCAATGAATTCCATATTTCTCACTAATGCCTTTGGAAGTATGTTTTCTTTTGGGAGAATGCAAAGAAGTGACCAGGGTGGTTTCATGCTTGATGCATGAAGCAATCAGAAGACAGCCATATATGGGTTTCAAGGCAATTTAAAAGCCTTATAGAATATAAAGCAGTATACAGAAGTAGAGAAATTTAGTAGTATAAAGCTCCTCTATGAGATTTCCTGAAATGGAAGAGAACATTCCATAGAAAGGGATAAAGCATAAGCAAAGGCACAGAGACATAAAACAGTAAGTAATCTGGGATAACTACGGGTGTAAAGGGTAAAAGAAAGAGGGATATAGTGGGGAATGATTGAACTAATGATTTCAGACCAACATTTTCAATTAAAAAATAGAGTCCATATTTATTTTCTTCCCAATAGTATTTGAGAGTGGATTTATGCTACTTCCTGTTTAGTTCTTTTAAATATTTTACTATGAATACTTGCAAAAAGGCATAAAGAATAAAACAATGATCACACAGGAGGCAAACAGAAGTTCAGCAGGTCTCCACCACTCTATTGTTGAAAAAAATGTTTTGAATGTGCTGAATCTCTTAAATATACCACTAAAGAAATTTTAAACAATGCAAATAAGAAACAGCCACTTCTATGGGATCACCATGTCTTCCTCACACGCACAACCTCATGGATTATTTCCTGTAATATCCCCATGAAAAAAGGCATGTTCTTGATAAAAGTCAATGCTTAATAACTAAAATAAAGGTTCTGTCTCTTGGTTGAAGACGAATTTATAGGAGTACTCAAGAATAAGAATTTCCTCTCCCTTCACTTAGAGATATGGCTAAGGCTGGTATATGCCTAATACAACTTCCTGCTCAGGGTCAAAGTGCAGTCTCCTTCAATTTACAGGGTAGATGAGCAAATATGCATCACTAAGTCTGTAAAGCTGTCATAAAAGATGTAAAGATTAGTATCATTACACTGCCATTATACTTCAATAATTATTAAAACAAAGGACTACTGACTATAGATGGCTCAATGGACTTTGTATTCCCTTCCTCTGCATCTGTAATGAATTATGCAATTTTATATTTTCAACAAATCAATGCCTATCTCCTAATTCACATTATTGTTCTCTTAGAAAAGATGAAACATTTTACTCTTTCGGGCAAGGTGTGATGACACACTGAATGAGTGCAGGGTTTTTATGCAAGTTATTCACTGATACTAGCAGAACAGAAACGTATCACTTAATAGCAAAATTAAATTAGCCAAAAAAAAATTCATTATTAAAAAAAATTCTCTCAACTTAATTTTAAAGCCCAAGATTACTAGCACACCTATGATTCTTGCTGCACACATAACATATTTAAGGGGAAAGCATTGCTCCATCCACAATTCTCTCAAAAAAGTCTCTTTCACTCTTTTCCAAGACATCAAGGAAAATGATATCAATTATTTATCTTTTCTATAGCATGTTACGGACTTTCTGCTGCTTGACAGCATTTTGTCAGTTCCAACATATTGAATCTATAGCCATCCAAAAATCCTTAGTGAAAGTGAATAGTGACTGTGTAGGAGGGTTTCTCTCACATTTCATCGTGGACCTTCTCTAGCTCACATTATGATAAGTTGACTTTTAGAATTATTTTATTAACATTACTTAACCATGTTAAGGAAAATCGCTTTCAGAATGAATTTAGTCCAACCATACCAATCCTCTGGGAAATCATTTAGTCAACCTGTCAGACAGGCTAATCATGGTTTGTTAAGTGCCTGTGGCCTTATTTAAAACCTGAATATACTGAAAACAAACCACACCCTCACTATTAAACTTACTGCTGTCATGAAACTGGCTAGCTCAAATAGCTGGAAGACAAATGAGGAGCTCACAGCTTTCATCTACTCTAAATTTATCCCATAGTTCCAGCCAGACCACAGCAAAGACCACATTAAAAAATAGTAATAATAGGGGCACCTGGGTGGTTCAGTCAGTTGAGCCTCCAACTCTGGCTTTTGGCTCAGGTCATGACCTCAGGGTCATGAGATTGAGTCCCGCACAGGGTTCCATGCTGTGGAGTCTACTCTTCCTCTTGCCCCTTCCCCTTCCGCCTAACAGCCCCCACTCCCGCCCTCATGGGCCCATGCACGCTCTCTCTCAAAAAAAAAAAAATAAATAAATAAATAATAATAATAATACTTCTTGAATGATGATTGGTTATTCCTGCTGTTATTTTTTAATTCTCTTTATAAATTTATGTTCATTTCTATGTCAAGATTTATGACTTCCAAACATAAAATATTTCTAAAGTTAAATGGTACTGTCATATTCAAGAAAATGCTATAGCTTGGGGCGCCTGGGTGGCTCAGTCATTAAGCGTCTGCCTTCGGCTCAGGTCATGATCCCAGAGTCCTGGGACTGAGCCCCGCATCCGGCTCCCTGCTCGGCGGGAAGCCTGCTTCTCCCTCTCCCACTCCCCCTGCTTGTGTTCCCTCTCTCGCTGTCTCTCTCTGTCAAATAAATAAAATCTTTAAAAAAAAAAAAAAAGAAGAAAATGCTATAGCCCTGGTTCACGGTGAGGCTGCATTAGTTCAGCAAATCTATCCAAGCACAAATCTAGATGTTTCTGATGTGGTGCCCTATTTCTCAGTAGTAATATGTCAGTTCTCATTAGGTATATAATAAACTGTATTGCAAGACCTTTTAAGTTAGCAACCATTCTGATAAAACCTGATATCAGGATGAACAGCTGTTGCAAAGAAGTGCTTCTTAAGGAAAATATAGATGTAATCAACCACTACTGAAAAAGAAAAACAATATAAAAAAATTAGCAGGCATAAATTCTCTGTATTTTTGAGTAGCTGGTTAATTCTTCTCTTTATCCAAATATTCGCAAATCTCTGAGTGTAATCACCCATGCTCTAGTAGTTAATGTTCCTTCAAACCCTCCTCCCACCACCTTCTGTAATAAATTTTTTCAGTCATCCAAAACACAGTGAATATATTGACACACATTTTATTTATCACACCAAAAGCAAAATTGTGAAAAAAATAAATAAAAATTGAAACAAAGCCAGATACAAAAGATTTCAACTTCTGAAACATAGCATCGTATTTGTCCCCAAACATGATTGAATAAATGTGCAAAAGACAGCTAAGCCACATATAGTGTTAGGGAAAGTGTCCCACAAAAGAAAAAAGCAGAGGACTAAATGAGTATGAAAAGAGAGAACAGGGAGACTTTACAAATGAGCTTCATAAAAACAACTGTGTTAATTAATCCTCAATAAACATCAACATTTGCAATCATTTTTAAATTCATATAGTTTAAAAATAACAGTTCAATCATAACTCTAAAAAAATACTTCTATGCAATTAATCCTTGCAAACTTTATGGTTTTCAAATAGAAACATATTTTCTTACATAATTTTTCATTTATTCTCAAGGGACAGCCACACCTACTAGGACCACCTCCTATTTATTCAGGAATATTTCTGAAAACCCGCTATAGGCAGAATCTATGCCAGGCACTCCTACCAAAAGAAATATGAATAGCTACCTTTATCTTTTTATTGTAAGATTAGGTTTTGCATATTTGATTTTAAGCACTGAAAGAGGGTTCAAAACACATTAATATGATATATACTGGAAACACCATTTACTGTAAAAGGTATGTGATGTGTGGTTTTTTTTCACTGTGAATAAGAGGTCAGAAGACCAGAGAAATACCAACATGGCACCAAAAATCAATACAGACTGAACGGACCATAATAGAAACAAGACAGCACAATCAGGAAAGGAAATATTCTTCTCAGGTACCAAAACCATGAAGGAAATAGAGCAAAGTATTTTTATAAACATGAAAATACCGTCCTTCTCTAGGAGAGATAGCCTCATAATTATGGCTGTTTTGTTTAATGTTGTTTCCCCCTTTGTGTATATGTTAAAATTAAAATATTAGAAAGTTGAGTCAACATAAATCAATGAAGCATCACTGTAGTCACTGAATAAAGTATTTGTTTCTTCAACAATAACTCTTGAAAACCATTTTAATGAATATGACTATTAAAAAGTTGGAGGTGTCTAGGGGCACCTGGGTGGCTCTGTTGGTTAAGTGTCTGCCTTCAGCTCAGGTCATGATCCTAGGGTCCTGGGATCTAGCCCCACATCAGGCTCCCTGCTCAGCAGGGAGTCTGTTTCTCCCTCTACCCCTCACCTTGCTCATGCTCTTTCTCTCAAATAAATAAAATCTTTCAAAAAAAGTTGGAAGTGTCTAATTCTCCTCACCCAGGGAAATTTGACCACCACCCCCTTTATACCCCATTCAAACTTCTCTCATAGCACATAACACTTCCCTGTGCTTCTTTATAAATATGTCTCATTTTACATGCCATGATCATCTGGAGGGTAAGGACCTTGTCTTATGCAATATGGTACCCACAATGCAGGGTACATAATAACATCTCCTAAATAAGAAACAGGAAATATATATTTGAACTTGATTTCTAACTGATCAAAGTCAGAAAAGGAAACAAAACCAGGAGTATTACTAGTAGTTTGTTTTGGAAAAAATTAAACTTTGATTTTAAAATGTGATGTTTTTCATTAACATTGCTATGGTTCTGTTGGCTAAATTGCAAAGCCTATACTTTTAAAGTCTGCTTATATAATTGGCTCTCAGCAAGACACAGATCAAGTCATTCAAACTCTCTACCCCTTAGTAGTACAATTTATTCTAATTTACCTTATAGGAAGGTTGGGAGAAAACAGCTATGAAGCAAATTATAATATAAAAGTCTATATAAAGATTAATGGAGAGAACTATGACTTATAAAAAGTGATTATAATAAGATAAAATAATACTGGATTCAGCAGAAACTCATATCAGAAACAAAGCAGCTATAGAAACAACTTCAAAGTTTTTTCAACTACTACTCATCCTAACAGCATTATATCCAGTTCATAGTTGATATTTATTCTTGTAGCTCCTGAATATATTTCTAAAATTACCTAATATGCCTTATGTTCTAATAATTAATATATCATTGAAGTTATAAAGCTTATTACTTATTTTAAAATCCACAATTCTGAAGACAATGAATTTATAAATTTAACCAAGGAGGTGAAAAACCTTACTCTGAAAACTATGAGGCTGATGAAAGAAATTAAAGATGACACAAATAAATGAAAAGATATACCATGTTCATGGATTGGGAGAATTAACATTGTTAAAATGTCCATACTACCCAAAGCAATCTACAAATTCAATACCAATGGTATTTTTCACAGAACTAGAAGAAATACCACTAAAACTTGTATGGAACCACAAAAGACCCTGAATAACAAAAGCAATCTTGAAAAAGAATAAGGCTGGAGGTATCACATCCCAGATTTCAAACTATACTACAAAGCTTTAGGAACAAAACAGTATGGTACTGTCACAAAAACAGAGACACAGATTAATGGAAAAGAATAGAAAGTCAGAAATAAACTCATGCTTTTATGGTCAATTAACCTAAAATAAAGAATATACAATGGGAATAAGACAGTCCCTTCAAGAAATGATGTTGGGAAAACTGGACAGCTGCATACAAAAGAATAAAACTGGACCACTTCCTTACCCCATATACAAAAATAAACTCAAATGGGATAAAAACCTAAATGTAGTATCTGAAGCCATAGAACTCCTGAAAGAAAACACAGTGAACTCAGCTATATATATATGATCTGTCTCCTCAGGCAAGGGCAATAAGAACAAGAATAAACAACTGGTACTATATCAAGCTAAAAAACTTTTGCATAGTGAAGAAAACTATTAACAAAATGATAAGGCACCCTACAGGATGAGAGAAGATATTTGCAAATGATATATTCCATAAGGGGTTAATATCAAAAATATATAAAGAACTCACACAACTCAACACCAAACAACAATCTGACTTTAAAATGAGCAGATGACTTGAATAGACATTTTTCCAAAGACAACATACAGATGGCCAACAGATACAAGAAAAGATGTTCAAAATCATTAATCATCAAGGAAATGAAAATCAAAACCACAATGAGATATTATCTCACACATGTCAGGAATGAATGGCTAGTATCAAAAAGACAAGAAATAACAAGTATTGATGAGAATGTGAAGAAAAGGGAACTTTTGTGCACTGTTGGGAATATAAAATGGTGCAGCCACTGTGGAAAACAGTATGGAAGTTTCACAAAAATTAAAAATAGAAATACCATGTGATCTAACAATTCTACCTCCTGGTACTTATTCAAAGAAAATGAAAATACTAATCCAAAAATATATATACACCCCTATGTTCACAAGAGCATTACTTAACAATAGCCAAGATATGGAAGCAGCGTCAGTGTCCATCAATAGATGAACAGATAAAAAAAAAAAAAAAAAGATATGGTATACACTGAAATATTACTCAGCCATAAAAAAGAATGAAATCTTGCCATTTGAGACAACACAGATGGGCCTAGAGGATATTATGCTAAGTGAAATAAGTCAGAGAAAGACAAACACCTTATCATTTCACTTACATGTAAAATTTAAAAAACAAAATAAATAAAACAAAAACAGAAACAGACTCATAAATACAAACAGCAAACTGGTGTTTGCCAGAGGTGAGGGGGTAGGGAGAAACGGATTAAGAGATACAATTTTCCAGTTATAAATAAGTCATGGGGATAAAAAGTACATCAGAGAGAATATAGTTAATTATCTTGTAATAACTTTGGTGACAGTAACTGGACTTACCATGGTGACCATTTCTTAATGTATATAAATGTTGAATCACTATGTTGCACACCTGAAACTAAAATAATATTGTATGTATGTCAACTACACTTCAATAAAAAAGGAAAAAAAGAAGAAATAGATTTAAAACTCCTAGATAACAGGAGCTATTTTTTCCATGCTTTTTGTATACCTCATAATACCCAGCAAAGTATACTGCACAGAGCAAATAAAAGTACTTATCTATTTATCTTAAAAAAAAGAAATAAACACAGTGAAGTCTTTGGTTTCAGCTCCAGCATGTGAAGAAATGAGAAGCTGTCACTCTTATTCTTACAACAAAAAAATTTGGACAAACTGAAAATCAATTACTTTTCTTGGCCCTGTGAGAGAACTGAGATCATTGGCAAACTGCCACTCTGAAGTCTGGAGAGACAGGCACACTCAGAAAGACACTATCAAACAAGATCTCCATACCTGGCGCAGAAGCCAGGAGAGCCAGAAACTGATAGGAACTCTTAAAGAATAATTTTCAGCAAATTGCTGGCGGTTGAGTGTGGACTACAGAGAGAGAAACTCCTGGTATTCCCATCATATGAGGGCATCCACATTTTTATGGAATCTACCTCCAGGAGCTCCACCAGGTTCTCAAGGTGTGTAAAGGCTCTGGCAGGAGGAGAAGAAGGGTAATGTTGTAAAACATGCCTAAAGCTTTCTCCATAAAAAAGGTCTATTCTCCAGGGATAAAAAGTTTGTCAGAGCACAATCCTGAAATTTTTTCCTGTTGAGGGAAAGGAATTCCTCCCCATTCCATCCCCCTCAGCCTTCTAGTCATAGTGAAATGGGGAGAAAACATAATCAATAAGGAAAAAGAATGAAAAGGCTGCATCCAGGAGAGGGAGAAGGGGCCGGAGGAGGTGGAAAGAAAGGGGTTAGAGGGAGTCATACCACTGGAGAAACACTTGTGAAAGTCAGTCACAGAGCCAAGACACCAGCACATCACAGATTTAATCAGTTTTATCCTAAAGCAGGCAGAAGAAATAAATAATAAAAATTAGAGCAAAAATCAATGAAACTGAAAATAAGAAATGAACTGAGAAAATCAACAAAAGCAAAAGCTAGTTTTTTGAAAAGATCACTAAAATTGGTAAACCATTATTAACTGTGTTAACAAAAAAAGTAGAGAGTAGACAATATTTACCAGTATCAGAAATGAAAAGGGAATTTAAATGCATAATAAAGTAACACTATGAACAAATCCAGGGCCTTTGATTTTATTACTTAGATGAAATGGACCAATTTCTTGAAAAACACAAACTACAAAAATTCATCACACACCCACAAAAATAGATAACCTGAATAGGCCTATATCTATGACAGAAATTAAATCAATAATCAGTAGCTTTCAAAAAAGAAAACATCAAACCCAGATGCTCCACTCATGAATTCTACCATATATTTAAGAATGAAATAATATCAAGTCTCCACAATCACTTCCAGAAAATACTCTCTAACTTACTTTATAAGTCCCACATTCCTTTAATGCAAAACCAAATAAAATATTACAAGAAAACTACAGACCGATATTTTTCATAAACACAGAAAAAGTCCTCAAGAAAATATTAGCAAATCAAATCCAACAATGTATAAAAAGAATTATATACCTTGGCCAAGTGGAATTCATTCCAGGTGCATAAAGCTGGTTTAACGTTTGAAAATCAGATGATGTAATCTACCACATCAATAGGATAAAGAAGAAAAAACATATGATCTATCAATTAAGGCAGGAAAATATATGACAAAATCTAACATTCTTTCATCATAAAAATACTCAGCAAAATTTAAACAGAGGGAAACTCCTTTAATTTGATAAAGACAATCTATAAAAATTCTGCAGGTAACAATATACTTAATGGTAAGAAACTGGACACTTTTCTCCTTAAGACTGGGAAAAAGGCAAGGATGTCCTCTCTCGCTTCTACTGTATTTCATAATGATTTTATTTTTTTTTATTTATTTTATTTATTTTTATTATTATGCTATGTTAATCACCATAAATCATCAGATTTTGATGTAGTGTTCCATGATTCATTGTTTGCGTATAACACCCAGTGCTCCATGCAGAACGTGCCCTCTTTAATACCCATCACCAGGCTAACCCATCCCCCCACCCCCCTCCCCTCCAGAACCCTCAGTTTGTTTCTCATAGTCCATAGTCTCTCATGGTTCATCTCCCCCTCCGATTTCCTCCCCTTCATTCTTCCCTAATGATTTTAATTTGGATTTCTCTAATGTCACATTAAACATATTTCCATGTGTTTATTTGCCATTTATATGTCTTATTCAGCAAAGTCTTCTGTTCTTTTGCCTACTTCCAACTGGATTGTGGGGTTTTTTTTGTTTTGTTTTTTACTTTTGAGGTTACAGTTATTTTATTATTCTGAATATGGGTTCTTTGCAAAAATATAATTTGAAATTACTTTTTCCCAGTTGGTGGCTTTTCATTGTCTAAATACAGTCTTTCAAAGAACAGTTTTTTTAATTTTAATGAAGTTCAATTTATCAATTTTTTAATTTAATGGGTTGTGCCTCTGGTACCACGTCTAAGAACTTGTCATCTAACACCAAGTCATGAAGATTTTCTACTATATCCTCTTTTAAAAGTTTTGTACTTTTATCTTACATATTTAGTTCGTTAATAACCCATTTGAGTTCAGTTTTGTTATGTGAATTTAGGTCAAGGTTCATTTTTTTGGCAATTGATATCCATTGTTCCCTACCATTTGTTAAAAAGACTACCCTTCCTCCATGGAATTACTTTTGCAAGTTCGTTGAAAAACTACAACTTCAGTTTAACATGCATAAATGTAACTAACTTTCAACTTAAATCACAACTGCAAAGCTATTTTGTGGCATAGGGGAATATTTAAGAGAACTTCAGTTCCATCTTATTTAAGTTTAATTTCTTAGATTTATTTTTAAAAATGTAAGGGGAGAGAATTTTTTTCTTATTTTTTTTTCTTTTTTAAAGATTTCATTTATTTGAGAGAGAGAATGAGACAGAGAGAGCGTGAGAGGGGGGGAGGGTCAGAGGGAGAAGCAGACTCCCCGCTGAGCAGGGAGCCCGATGCGGGACTCGATCCCAGGACTCCAGGATCATGACCGAGCCGAAGGCAGTCACTTAACCAACTGAGCCACCCAGGCGCCCCTTTTCTTTTTCTTTTTTATGTTCTTTATCTCAGCTGTACTGAGACACCTCATGGTCTACTGACAAATAGGAATTGTATTTATTTAAGGAATACAACTTGATGTTTTGATTTTTAAATACTCCAAAGATTTTTCACCACAACCAAGTGGGATTTACTCCTGGGCTGCAAGGGTGGTTCAACATCCACAAATCAATCAATGTGATACATTACATTAATGAAAGAAAGGACAAGAACCATATGATCCTATCAATAGATGCAGAAAAAGCATCTGATAAAGGCCAGCAACCTTTCTTGATTAAAACTCTTCACAGTGTAGGGATAGAGGGAACATACCTCAATATCATAAAAGCCATATACAAAAAGCCCATAGCAAATATTCTCAACCAGGTAAAACTGAGAGCTTTTCCGCTAGGACAGGAACACGACAGGGTTGTTCGCTCTCACCATGGTTTTTCAACACAGTACTAAAGTTCTAGCCTCAGCAATCAGAAAAAAAGAAAGAAATAAAAGGCATCTGAGTCGGCAAAGAAGTCAGACTCTCACTCTTCGCAGATGACATGATACTCTATGTGGAAAACCCAAAAGACTCCACACCAAAATTGCTAGAACTCATAGAGGAATTCAGCAATGTGGCAGCATATAAAATGCACAGAAATCAATTGCATTCCTATACACTAACAATGACACAGAAGAAAGAGAAATTAAGGAGTTGATCCCATTTACAGTTACACCCCAAACCATAAGATACCTAGGAATAAATTTAACCAAAGAGGCAAAGAATCTGTACTCAGAAAACTATGGAATACTCATGAAAGAAATTGAGGAAGACACAAAGAAATGGAAAAACGTTCTAGACTCATGGATTGGAAGAACAGATATTGTTAAAAAATGTCTATGCTAGGGCGCCTGGGTGGCTCAGTTGGTTAAGCGACTGCCTTTGGCTCAGGTCATGATCCTGGAGTCCCTGGATCGAGTCCCGCATCGGGCTCCCTGCTCGGCAGGGAGTCTGCTTCTCCCTCTGACCCTCCCCCCTCTCATGTACTCATTCTCTCTCTCTCAAATAAATAAATAAAATCTTTAAAAAAAAAAAAAAATGTCTATGCTACCTAGAGCAATCTATACATTCAATGCAATCCCTATCAAAATACCATCAACTTTTTTCAAAGATATGGAACAAATAATCCTAAAATTTGTGTGGAACCACAAAAGACCTCAAATAGCCAAAGGAATGTTGAAAAAGAAAACCAAAACTGGTGGCATCACAATGCCAGACCTTGAAGCTATATTACAAAGCTGTAATCATCAAGACAGTATGGCACTGGCCCAAAAACAGACACACAGATCAATGGAACAGAAGAGAGAACCCAGAAATGGACCTTCAGCTCTATGGTCAACAATCTTTGACAAAGCAGGAAAGAATATCCATTGGAAAAAAGACAGTCTCTTCAACAAATGGTGTTGGGAAAACTGGACAGCCACATGCAGAAAAATGAAACTGCACCATTTCCTTACACCATACACAAAAATAGACTCAAAATGGATGAAAGACCTAAATGTGAGACAGGAATCCATCAAAATCCTAGAGAACACAGGCAGCAACCTCTTCAACCTCGGCCACAGCAACTTTTTGCTAGACACATCTCCAAAGGCAAGGGAAACAAAGGTAAAAATGAACTATTGGGACTTCCTCAAGCTGAAAAGCTTCTGCACAGCAAAGGAAACAGTTGACAAAACTAAAAGACAACTGACAGAATGGGAGAAGATATTTGCAAATGTCTTATCAGATAAAGGGCTTATCTGATAAAGAGTCAGTCTCCAAATCTATAAAGAACTTATCAAACTCAACACCCAAAGAACAAATAATCCAATCAAGAAATGGGTAGAAGACATGAGTAGACATTTCTCCAAAGAAGACATACAAATGGCCAACAGACACATGAAAAAATGCTCAACATCATTCGGCATCAGGGAAACACAAATCAAAACCACAATGAGAAACTACCTCACACCAGTCAGAATGGCTAAAATTAGTAAGTCAGGAAAGGAGAGACGTTGGCAAGGATTGGAGAAAGGGGGACTCTCTTACATTGTTGGTGGGAGTGCAAGCTTCAGCAGGCACTCTGGAAAAACAGTATGGAGGTTCCTCAAAAAGTTGAAAATAAAGCTACCCTATGACCCAGCAATCACACTACTAGGTATTTACCCCAAAGATACAAATGTAGTGATCCGAAGGGGCACCTGCACCCCAATGTTTATAGCAACAACGTCCACAATAGCCAAACCATGGAAAGAGCCCAGATGTCCACTGACAGATGAATGGATAAAGAAGAGGTGGTATACACACACACACACACACACACACACACACTGGAATATTACTTAGCCATGAAAAAAAGAACTGCAATCTTGCCATTTGTAATGACACAGATGGAACTAGAAGGTATTATGCTAAGCAAAATAAGTCAATCAGAGAAAGACAAATTTCACCCATATGTGGAATTTAAGAAACAAAAAAGAGGAGCATAGGGAAAGGGAGAGAAAAATAAAACAAGAAAAAATCAGAAGGAGACAAACCATAAGAGATTCTTAATAATAGGAAACAAGCTGAGAGAGGTAGGGGGATGGGTTTCCTGGGTGATGGACATTAAGAAGGGCATGTGATGTAATGAGTACTGGGTATTATATAAGACTGATGAATCACTGAACTCTACCTCTGAAACTAATAATACACCATATGTTAATTAATTGAATTTAAAAATTTTTTTAAATAATTAATATAAATAAATACTCCAAAAATTTTATTTCTCAGTCTGGCAATTGATGTATTTTTTTAAATCAATCATATTAAATGTATAAATTCCATTTAAAATGTTGAAAAGTGACTAAATAAATATGTATATAATACCAAGTATTATTAAAAGGCCCCTTAAAAGTGATTGCTAAAGTTCTGTAGACATATCAATAGAGTAATAATTCATACAAGCTGTATTTACATGCATAAAGATGAAATATGTCTTCTGAATTTGTAAGTGTGGTAAACTGAACACTAATTTTATTTATTATTTATTTTAGATTTTATTTATTCATTTGAGACACAGAGGTACAGAGAGAGAGTGAGCATGAGCAGAGGGAGAGGCAGAGGGAGAGGGAGAAGCAGGATACCCACTGAGCCAGGAGCCTGAGGCGGGCTCAAGCCCAGGACCCTGGGGTCATGACCTGAGCTGAAAGCAGATGCTTAACCATCTGAGCCACCCAGGCACCCCCTGAACACAAATTTTAAAAAGCAAAGTAACACCTATTAAATAGCTAAAATAAAAAATTACAACAATCCCAAATTCTGGAGATGATGCAGACAAACTTGGCCTTTCATAAGTTGCTATTAGAAATGTAAAATGATACAACTACTCTGGAGAACAGTTTGGAAGTTTCTTACAAAATTAAATATGTACTTAACACATGACACACAGCAATTCCACCCTTGGGCATTTATTCCAGGGAAATGAAAACTTATGTTCACATAAAAACTTGTATATAAATGTTCACAGCAACTTTATTTGTAGTAGCCAAAAATTGGAAACAATCTAAATGTCTTCAAGAGATGAATGTTGAAACAAGGTGTGGTACTTCCTTACCATGGAATACTACTCAAAAGTCAAAAAGGAATGAACTACTAAAAGATGCAACAAATTGGATGAATCTCAAAGAAATTATGCTGAATAAAAAAAATAGAATTCTAAAAGCTTACATATAGTAAGGTTTAATTCATATAACATTATGGAAATGACAAAATTGTAGACAGAACAGATTAGTGGTTACGGAGAGCTAGGAACTGAGAGCATAAGTAGAAAGGCAGGGAGTATGTCTTAAAAGGCAGTGTGAAGAATCCTTACGGTGAGGGAACTGTCTTTATCTTGACATGGTGGTGGTCACACAAATCTACGCATGTGATAAAATTGCATAGAACTAAGTACACATGCTGCAATAAGTGCATATCAAACTGGTGAAATCCAAGTAAGATCAATGGATTGTACCAATACCCTGGTTGTCTTACTCAACTCTAGATTTGCAAGATGTTAACACTGAGAGAAATCAGGTGAAGTGTAACCATAATCTCTGCTTTATTTCTTCCAATTGTACATGAATCTACAGTTGATTTTTTAAACATAACTAGAAAATTTTAAACATAAAAAGAAAAGTAAATCTCTGAAAAGACCCTTCTGTGCACACACAAAAAATCCCATTAGGGCATTAACAAAAAAAAAAAAAATTATAGGATAAAGATGTACAGAAATTGTTTAGAATAATGGATGAAAACATAGTATGCATTTAATTATCCTGTTACTGTTGTCACTATTATTGTAACTTCTATAAATACTATCATTAATATTTTGAACTGGCATTTGCTCTTATGCCTGATACTCTTTCTTCAAATATCTTCAGAGCTAATTTCCTCACCTTATTAAGTATCTGAGAATTTTACCACAGAAAATATCACTTCTTTGACCAACCTATCTTAAATAACCCTGCTCTGTTTTTCCACCTTTTAATTCCTTTCCTTTCTTGGATTTATTTTTCTTCTTAGCACTTGTGACCAAATGAAATATTGCATATTTATGTGTTTGCCTGTTTACTCTCAATCTCTGCTGCCCTCAGAAAGCAAGCTCTATGAGAACAGGGTTTCATCTGCTGTGTTTACTGCTGTAGCCCCAGTTCTTACAAATTGTCTGATATGATGGAGGTTCAGGAACTATTTATTAAATAAGTAAACACTGGGGCCTGGGTGACTCAGTTGGTTAAGCGTCTGCCTTCAGCTCACGTCATGATCCCAGGATCCTGGGCTCCCTGCTCAGTGGGAAGCCTGCTTCTCCCTCTCCCTCTGCAGCTCTCCCTGCTTGTGCTCGCTTTCTCTGTGTCAAATAAATAAAAATCTTTTTAAAAAATTAAATAAATAAATAAACATTGCAGTAAACTGGCAATTTAATAAGTAATGTGTTTCCTATTAATTTTATTATTTAAATTCCAAGAAAATAGAATTGATCCTGAAACTTTCAAAACTGAAAAACAGTAATCCTCTAAAAATTAATCTTTAATAAACAGAGTTCCATTTTTTGTTCTTTTATCTACAGAAAATGATAGAGAAATGTCTTTGAGTTTTGGCAGTGAAGATAGAAGTGATAACACAAACCACATGGTAACCAGTCAAGTTGGCATTCATGGTTGAAAGCAGAATAGCAACCTCAGAGCTTCAATCTTTCAGAAAATATACTCAAATATGTCTATGAAAGAAAATTAAGGATGTTCATTAGTCGACTAGAAAAATGAAAATAAATCAAATTTAAATCTCTATCATTTGGAAGTCATAGTAGAATAGAAAAGAACTAGCAATAAAACATTGAAACTAGCAAGAGAAAAAACTTCAGAAATCACCAAACATTACTAAGAGAAAGGTTCATGCCATAAGTCTAAATAATTGGTGTAACTATGGTAACTAACATAGGATGCAAATGACAAAATATGCTTTAATAGCAGAACACTTTTTTTCCTTGAATAACAGGGCTTGTGAACCCAGATTAAATTAATGAAAAGTACACAAGGTAGGGAAAAAAAGAGCAGAAGTACAATACTTCTTACTTTTCTATAAAATGAAGTTAAGTTGTAATTTTTTCTTTTCATAAGAGCATCACAAATACAACTTTAAGAAATCTATGAAAATTGTTAAATTTGCCAATAAAGTTAAAATCAAATTCTCCATTTTCCAAATTATTGTGGAAGACAAGAATATACAGAGTATTTCCTACATAATAGAACACAAAATAGGAAAAGAAACAGCTTGGCTAAAAGAGGTATAAAATTAACAAAGTCATATGCAGAAAATTAAACAATTAGAATCAATTACAATAAAGTTAAATGCAAAATTAATCATTTGGTTCAACAAAAATACCCCCAGAGCCTCAGAACAGTCCTAAATGACTATTATTTCAGTACAAAATACAGAATTATATAGAAAATAAACAAATTAAAAGCAAAAACTACTATAATATAGCCCGATCTTCTTGGATGAACATGGATGCTAAACTGTAATTGAAGTAATAAGGAACAGAGGAGAATCAAATGTACATAGCCCTAGTTTATTTTCTCTCCCTTTTGATAATTTAGCAGAGAACTGGTTCAGATCTGAACTGCCTCAAGGGAAGAACAGGCAAATACCAGCCACCACATTCTAGGAGTCCCCTTATCTAAAAATGCCCATTCCAGACCAAGGAACTTACATTTCTCACATGCTCACATAAATATGTCCTGGCTCTCAATATGAATACATAGAGCAAGACTAGGAAGGGGCTTCCCATTACTGGCAAATGAGCCACCATGTACCATGAGTCTTATATGCTTCCCCAAATAGTGGAACAGTGAAATTTTGGGTGACCTGCCTGTGCTATACCCTTCTCTGCCAATAAATTTAAACCCTGTGTTAAATCTACTGTGCTAGTGATGTCCATGATCGCTTTGCACAAGAATAGAAGTCAACAATTTATTATGCCAAAGTACATTCGTCAAAGGAATGAAAAGTGGTTAAGTTTATAAAACTGATTAACATCATGTCACATAAAAAGGATAAATAAGAAAAATTTGTATTATTTCTCTACTGGGATGGCAAAAAAAAAAAGATGTCTGATAAAATATTATGCCCATTTATATTTTAAAACACTTTAACAAGGACAAGAAGAATGGATTCAGAGTGTTTACTTCAAAACAACATCTAGCATCATACTGAATGGAGAAAGTGCTAAACGCTTTTCCTTTCAAAATCAGGAGCAAAGGAATTAAGATTCCTACTCACTCAAAACCAGTGATTTAAGAAATTCGTATCGATTTCACAATTTATGAACCAAAAATAAGTGAAACCATAATAGGAAAAAAATAGAAAATATATTTGCTAGATGCAGAAGATGTGATACAGAAGCCCTAGAAAAGTAATCAGTTGAAAAATAAAATTCATAGAGGAATTCAGCAAAGAGAAATAGTAAAAGATAAATATCGAAAACATCAATTCCAACTCCATACACCAAATTCAAGAATTCCCATTAGAAATAGCAACAAGGAGGAGCACCTAGGTAGCTCACTTAAGCATCCAACTCTTGATTTCGGCTCAGGTCATGAATTCAGGGTCCTGGGATCGAGCCCTGCATCGAGCCCTGCATCAAGACCTGCCTCGGACTCCTCGCTCAGTGAGGAGTTGGCTTGGGGGATTTCTCTCCTTCTCCCTCTGCCCCTCCGTATGCTCACATGCACGTGCTCTCTCTCTTTCTCTCTAAAATGAATAAATAAATCTTTAAAAGGAAAATAAAAAAAAAAAAGAAATAGCAACGAGAGGTACCTGGGTGGCTCAGTCAGTTAAGCATCTGACTATTTTTTTTTAAAGATTATTTATTTGAGAGAGGGAGAGAGAGTTGGGTGGGGGAGGGAAGGGGAAGAGGAAGAGGGCAAGAGAGTCTTAAACAGGAGTCTGACACTTAACCAACTCCGCCACCCAGGAACCCCAAGCATCTGACTCTTAATTTCGACCCCCGTCATAATCTCAGGGTCATGAGATAGAGCCCTGTGTTGGGCTCCAAGCTCAGCAGGGAGTCTGCTTGAGGATTCTCTCTCTCTCTCTCTCTCCCTCTCCCTCTGCCCCTCCCCTACTTGTGCACTCTCTAAATAAATAAAATCTTTTTAAAAAACAAAAAGAAATAGCAATAAAAAATTAAGTAGGAATTATCCCAATTAAAAAAGTGAGTAAACTACAGGGATAAAACTATAAAGAACTATTTTATATTTGTTTCTAAGAAAAAAAGTATCCACATTATTCTTTTATATTTCTCAATAGTGTCAATGTCAAGATTCTAAATCTTGCCAAATTAACCCAAAGGTTTATGTGATCAGATTAAAATTATAATGGGATCCATTTTGAATACTGAGGAAATATTCTAACAGATAAAGTTTAAATTATCAGATCAGAGAACATCTTTGAAATTTTTCAAAAGAAAAACAAATTCTATAGTTATAGTAATTAAACCACTGGTCTATTTGTCTACAGATAAGTATACAGAGTACAGCAAGAAGTGACCAAGTAGAAATTATATTACATATATGATAAAAGAGGCATCACAAATCAAGGAATAATGAAAGGATCATCCAATACATGACCTAGGGGGAAGGGAATCGACACATATCTTCAGTTCATACCATACAGCATAATTCATTTTTGATGAATTAAAAAGTTTTAGTTAGGAAAATCATATAAAACTGATCTGAATATTTATCTTTTTTGAAGAGAGGCTGATTTTCTAATGAAACAAATATACCAAAAAGAGGAAATAATCCCATATTTAACTCCTTAAAAATAAAAACACTTGCATCTGCAGAAGTTCATAGAAACTGAAAGGGAAATAGAAGATTGGGTTCAAATTTACAAAGAAGTAATAAATAAAGAGCTAATACCTTTATAAACCAAACTATTGTTTTAATCTGCATTTATTTGACAACTACTGAGATGAGCACGTTTACTTCATAGTTGTAATTCTACCCTAGTGTGCTACCTATTTATATTATTTTACCATATGTCTATTAGAGTCTTAATATTTTTCTAATTATTTCACATTTGGAAAAAAAGTTTTTAGTAAATGAAACAAAGCAGATGATACTTCTGGTGTACAAAATTAGTTTTAAAGTCACCAAGCCCCCCTAGTTATCAAAGAAATATAAGTCAAGGCTACAATGAAAATGTATACCTGCTTGTTAAATTAGCAAATTTTTTTAAAAGATAAACCCCAAAGCTAACGTGGGTAAAACAGAAATTTTCTCTCATTTGTATTTGGCAACAGTGAAACTGAAATTCCAATTTGGAGAGCAATTTATAATTATAAGCAATACTTACAAAATTGCTGTAAAGATCTTAATGAGAGTAAGCCCATATCCTAAAAACAAATATACAACCTTAAAACAAGGAAAGGGCTATTTTTAA
This sequence comes from Neomonachus schauinslandi, assembly GCF_002201575.2. Classification (NCBI taxonomy): domain Eukaryota; kingdom Metazoa; phylum Chordata; class Mammalia; order Carnivora; family Phocidae; genus Neomonachus; species Neomonachus schauinslandi. The sequence goes on along the minus strand of NC_058405.1, from coordinate 45,967,289 downwards.
AATTTCTAAATAGCCTGCATATCCAACAGCACAGGAATGAGAAAGCAAATTATGGCATTCATATATGGATCTCAATGCTGTCATTAAAATGGTGATTATGAGATTACATAACAGCATGGAAATACTTATGGCAATTTTATCACAGGAAAACACAAAAGCAAAATATAAAATGATGCACAGTAGTAAAAGAACAAAATGGAAAGAAATGCACTAAATTGATAACCCATTAGTACAATTTTAAATAATAAAAAGAATTCCTTTAAGTTATAAACTAACAATCTCTAGTCAGTAATTAAAAGTATCCAGCTCTCCATTCCTCACTCAAAAATAAAACACCCCTTATTCCTACCCCAGCTGGGGCTGGAAACTGGGGCTGGGGAGGGAGAAGGATTTAACTGTTTTCCTGCTTCTTCTCCCTAAATTGCTAACTTGGGACTTAGGTTCCTCTTGCTGTTGGTGTTCCCTCGCCCTTGGAAGTGGTCCTCTTAGGCAGGATTTTTTTTTTTTTTAAGATTTTATTTATTTATTTGAGAGAGAGAATGAGAGACAGAGAGTATGAGAGGGAGGAGAGAGAAGCAGACTCCCTGCCGAGCAGGGAGCCCGAGGTGGGACTCGATCCCGGGACTCCAGGATCATGACCTGAGCCGAAGGCAGTCACTTAACCAACTGAGCCACCCAGGCGCCCAAGGCAGGATGTTTTTTTAATAGACTTTATTTTTTTAGAGCAGTTTTAGACTCACAGCAAAACTGAAAGGACAAGTAACCCTATATCCTCCTGCCCACATACCTACACAACCTCCCCCAATTTGAACACCCCCCACCAGAGGGGTACATTTGTTACAACAGATGAACCTACACTGACACATCATCACCACCAGAGTTCATAGTTTACATTAGAGTTCATTCTTGGTGGTACACGTTCTCCAGGTTTGGACAAATGTATAATGACATGTATCCACCATTATAGTATCACACTGAGTAGTTTCACTGCCCTAAAACTATTCTGGGCTCCACCTATTTATCCCTAACTCCTGGTCAGACAGAATTTTAATCAGCTCTTTCTCTCCTTGGGCTCATTTGGTCTATGAAAAATGCACACTCATCCTTTGCGCCACAGGGATTACAGTAGCCAAAAGTGCCACTTTCCTCTCTCTATCTGCCTTTCAGGCTTGAGACAAGAATGAAGGGAAGCCACCTAGAGCACTCTGAGCTGCTACGAGCCTAACTCCTTAGCTTGAGGCAGAGGAGGCAGCCGAGGCAGCAGCACCCCTAGGAGGCTGGGAGCCACATATATAGCATCCCTCCCCAGAGAGGTCTAACAAGTCACTTTCCGTCTCTCCAGCTTCTTCTTCACTCTTTTACATTCTTGAAATGGTCAAGGGGTGAAAAAGCTGTTGACAAGATTTTTGGAATACCTCTCTGAAGGTTTCTCCCATGTTTCATCAGCTGCTTCAACTTTAACAAGCCATCACAAAACCAGAGAGAGCACAGAGAAGCCTGACAGGTCCTAAATGATCACTGTTGTTTTCAATTTATTTTAGTAATAAAAAAATAAATTCATAAATAGTGAAAGGAAGAAAAGATAACTCAGGAATCAAATAATCAGATCAGGAATCAAATAATCAGGAATCGAAACTTCAAGATTCCTCTTGAACCCTTGTTACTGCTATGCCTTGGTCAGTGTCCTTAAACTCCTTGAGCTTCTGTTTCCTCATCTGAAGTTGGAATAATAATAATAGCTGTTCCACTTCTTCTGTTATAATAAACAGATAATTTCTCTGCTACAACTATTATATCAACATAAGCTAGCCTTATTATAACAATTGATTATTCCATAAATAGAAATATTCCAATATATTGTTTTCTTCTTAACATGTGTGAATTGCTTTGCTCATCTAAATGGTGGAATGATCAGTAAAATAATCGGGAGTAAATACCAAAGTCAAAACAAAAAAAACAAAAAAAACCTGTTAACATTTGAAAAAAAAAAATGACAGCTTGTGAGGTGTTTTTTTTTTAATTGAAATTAGCAAAAATGAGATGTAAAGCATCTGGAAACAAAAGCACATCAAACTTTTTTAATGAGCACAAAAGACATTGCTGGATTTAGACACTTAAAAAACTAGTGAAATGAGTTTAGTCTTGAAAGAAGCTTTTTGTTGAAGATTATTGCTTTTATTCAGATTCAGATGAAATTGTTTATTTTACTTAGACAATGAATTTCTTCTTTAAGAGTAATTTCCCTGTAAAGTAATTTTTTATCAGAGGCAATGTGTATCTAATGTTAAGACAGAATGATAATAGAAGCACCTCATTCTAGGTTTTCCTGGGGTGGTTCCCCCAAGCAGGGAATCCTTGAACACCCAATACAGTGCTGGGGAAGCCTAGAGCAGAAGGACTGGAAAAGCCTGACCCCTGCTGGCTGCACCTTCATTTCTTTTCCCTTATGGTCCCTTCTTCCCTTATCTCCTTAGGTCAGGTCCCTAATAGATCTCCCTTCTATATATGGTGGATACGATAATTCTTCCCTCAGGAAGAACCTCCATTCTAAAGGAATTTTCAGTGCACTGAAAAGCAAATGCTCTGGGGCCAAGGAACCTCTGGTGCTCCTTGCTTAGTCAAATGCCACTCCCTTTTCTCCATTCCCCCAGCACACAGTTCACTCCATTCAGCAAATGGATTTTGCCTATTTCACAGCATCCAGTCACAAAGCACCACCCCTGCCTTTCCTGTGTGGAATCTCGCTTTCATGGCTGAAATATGAGTAAAAGCAGCATAAAAAACAAAGTATCATTTTTATTTCAGTAGACTTAAGGCAAATATTGAAAGCCAATAATGGTATGCCCCAGAAAGAGTCTTCTTTACACATTTCCTAATAATGAAGAAATTATATGAGCTTATATAGATGTACATACTTATATACATATATAAATGTACATGTACATGTATCTTTTGAAGATACATGTATCCAGAAAAACATTAATAACTTTGAAATGAGTTGTTAAATGTAAATAATTTTAGTATTAGTAATGAAGTGTGATACTTCAACAGAGCGTGGAACTGTTTACAGCGTTTTTCATAGAATTTTACGATTTGAATGCTGAAAAAAATACTCAAAATTTCCCTTGTATCTTCTATGTAAGAACCCTAGTGATGAGGTGATTTGTCCAAAGGAGTTTGCAAAATCAGAATAAGAGTTGAGGTCCATTGTGTGTGTTGTATGTGTTTTACACAAAATCACAGACTTTTCAGGTCTTATTATAAATCTCACTGAGTAATAGTTATTGAAATTATCAACCTGAGACCTAACCGGGGCCAGTGTAACTCCATTAAGGATCAAAAGAGACAAACAAGTGAAGAGAGAACCTGCCAGAGTTCCTGTCCTCCTGCTGACCTTGTATTTCCCATATCCTAACTGATGACATCCACTTTGGTCCCTTCACCCACTCAGGATTCATCACCCAGATTTTTGACATGAACTAGTGGGCCTCACATTCCCTCAAGTTGTAGTGCTGTTCCCGCCATATTACTCACCTAATTGCTGGGTATGCTTCACTGCTTCACTCCCTGCCTCTTACCTACCATATCCCTCAATTCTGGTTAAGCATGCAGGCCATGACCCCTGTGTTTTGGAATCACCCAAACAAGGCTTTTCAGTTTCTCCACAAAAAGACAAACCTCAGCTTGCCAACGGTGGCCCCACTGCCATTCCTGTACATATGCAGCTTCTAAGAGCGCCTGGGTCACTTACTGCCTAATCTCCATGAATGACACCTTGCTGCCCACACACTGTCACTCTACCAGGAACTGAGATCACCCCCAGTACTTCAAGCTAGACATACTCACTAAACAGGAAACTTGGGGTCAAGGGTGAGATAATCATCAGACACAGGGGAGAAGCCCAAGTCTCCCAGGATGATCTGACTTTCCTTCCTGATACAGAAGACATCACCCAATACAGAAGAGAGATCGGATGAAGGGCCCTGCCCCTGAGACAACTGTAAATTGGTCAACTCAGGATTCTACTTAGCCTTCTCTAACTCCACCTCCCCACACATACACTCTTCTCCTTCCCCACCCACCTTGCACTCAGCCCTCAAGCCCAAGGAATAGTTTAGAGGATATAAACAATTACAAATCCCTTTGCTTAACTAAGTTCTTTATGGGATGATAATATAAAATTGGCATTCAGGAATAAACAACAGTCATTTTAAGTAAATGTTTTCCATTTATATGTCAGATATGTTTTGATATCTCTTTTCATTATTTATGTATTCAGAAATTTTGCACAAATATATGAAATTATACATTGGAAAAAGTAAGAGCATATAACCATAAAACTGTAACTGCATTTAATTTGTTACTTTGGGAAATGATGAAATCAAACCATAGGTACTGGAATTAAACTGCCTGAGTTCACATACCATTTCTATTGTTTGCTTCCATGGTAACCTGGACAGTCTACTTAACTTATCTGAACCTGGCTGTTCTCAAGTATAAAGCAGAGATAATAGAATCCACTGCATGGAGTTGGACTTTAAATAAGTTGGTACATGAAAAATGTCTAGCATACCACCTGGTACAAAGGAACACTTGGTAAATGTCTACTATGCTTCTAAAAGAAGATAATGGAGGAGAATATATTTTAATTATAAAGAACAGTCTGTGAGGAAACAATGTCCTTCAATAGGAAATGAAAGATTAAAACTGTGGTACATCATACCATGGAATACTACTCGGCAATAAAAAAGAATAAACTACTAATACATACAACAACCTGGCAGAACTCAAGGGAATAACACTAAGTAAAAAAGCCAATCACTTAATCTCACATACTGTGTGATTCCATTTACACAACATTTTTTAAATGACAAAATAATAAAGATGGAGAACAGACTAGTGCTTTCTAGAGGTTAGGGGAGGAAAAGGAGTAAAGCAATTCTGCCCATAAAAAGATAGCACAAGAGATTCTTGTGATGCAAATGTTCTGAATCTTGACTGTGGTGGTAGTTACACAAATCTATAGAGGGGATAAAATTTCAGGGAACTAAGTATACACATACATATAAAGGTGTATGCACATGAAACTGATGAGATCTGAATTAGTTCTGTGGATTACATCAATGTCAATTTCCTGGTTGTGATACTACACTTCAGTTATGCAGGATATTACCTTTGGGGGAAATTGAGTGAAAGGTCCGTGGAATATCTGTAGTATTTTGTATAACTGAGTATGAATTTATGTCTATCTCCAAACAAAAAGTTAAAAAAAATAAACAACACTAAAATAATTTTCTGGGGATCCTATAATTAAGTCATCTATCTTTGGTCTTTTCTTATTCAAGAAGGACACATGAAAAAAATTAACAGATAAAAGAATGTATTGGTAAAAGTGTATTTTATAGCTATTGAAAATCCTGTAAAAATATCAGATTAGAATTGATAGGCAAATAAATGACTTTGCCAACTATGTTTTTCCTTTGAAAAGGAAGAAACAAAATTAGGTATTCATTGACAGTTTACTTGCAGCCTGTAGACTGAGTATTGTCGGTTAGTGCAGACTTGCCTGATTTTCAACCACCAAATCCCAAAATAGCTCATCCTAAACTCCTGACATCTATAATCTAAGAATCTCAGGATTTGTGCATGGGAACTTTACACACACACACACACACACACACACACACAAAGCAGTCACAAGTTAGAAGGAAATAGGAGCAGGAAACATTTTGTTTGTACAAGTCTTTCTTGCCCTTCCCACCTGGTTTACTTCAATGCCAGATAATCCTTTTTTGGTCTTCACTTCCTCAAGGTATTTACCAGACTGAGACTGGATAGCGTAAGTCACCAGGGAAGGAAATGCTGACTGCTGGTGTTTACCTGAGTAGCATGGGCCAGCCTGAATCAATGTGTCCGTGGTCCTGTGAGTATTCTAGAGGACCTGGCATTTGCCTTGGTGCTATTTGTTGGACAACTGCTATTCCCTTGCTGCAGTGATGTTCTGCATTATTAAACTTTCACCGATTTGTTTACAAGTTTTCCATCTCATCTATGACACTGGCAAAAATTCTGTGTATTTTCCCTGTCTCCCGGAAGTCTTTCACTTGAGTAGTCGTAGACAGGCTGGTGCCATGAAGTCCTCAAACCCCCAGCTGCCAATATCATATTGACAATAGTGTACTGTGCACATCGTAATTGGAAAACAGGAGGAACTGTGTAGTTAGTTAAAAAAAAAAAAATCACTGTTAAACAACATCAACTTTCAATTGGTGGAATTCAAATTTTCTACTAGAACAGGTCTTTTTAAAGTACCTGAACTAAAGAACCAACTACAGACTGATACATCTGTAAAACTCAATAAAAATATATTATTAGAAAAATGAAAAGGAAAAACCATGAAGGCATAAAAAATATAACCCCAAACATTATTACTAAGTCAACATAGAATTACTCTATCAAGTTTCTATAAAAAATTCTAAACACTTAACTCTCAATTCCTGTGCAAATTTCAGTGTAAGTAGTTCATGAGCCAACACTAGTTCATCATCCCATTTTGAGCAATACTGAACTAGAGGACATCCTGTTAACTAGTCATCCTTCCTCCTTTCCTTAATCCCTTTTAATACTCACCTTTAGACTACCCCTCTCCACTTTCTCTACTCCGTTTTTTCTCTTGGCAAAGAAAAAGCCTGAATCTACCTGATCCTCCACGCATGCATGTTGTCTCAGTAAAAAATAAATAACTTTTTTTAAAAAATTGGCAGGTCCACATTTATCAAGCTTGATGCTTGACTTATACTTTCTCAATGGTGAAAAGGACCCCATAAAGTAGGAATTATCTCAGGGAAATCAAAGTAAGTCAACATGTAAGTCGCAGGACCAGATATTAAATCCCATCTTTTTTTCAAAATCTGAATGTTCTCTATGCCATTTCTATCTCCTGCTATAATATTCTAAAAAGACTACTGTCTCTATGTAAATCACTTTGGTATGTAGTTACCAGCATTTTCTAGCATAAAGAGCTCAGTACATTTTTTTAGAGTTCCTTCCATTGCTATTTAATTATTCATATACACATTTATTTTCTCTCCCAAGGAGAGCATACTCCCTTTGAAGGCAGAGATTTTGCCTATTACATTTTATATCTTCCACAGCATCTAGCACAGAATATAAATCCACATTCAGTAAATACAGAATAAGAAAACTGACATCAGTTCTCCTATTGTTAGATGGAACATTATTATGCATACTATAATATTTTCAAAGAGAACTGAAATAATACTTTAAAGTGAAATATTTTAAATACCTAAAGAAAAATATGACAACATAATTTTAATTCTCTTTGATGATTAAAAAGACCTTCCAACATGATAGAAATCAGTTTTTACTGCCTTGGCAAAATATATGTAATAGCAGTTACATTTATTTGCTTTTTTTCTTATTTTGGACCACTGCAGTTATTTAGCAAAGCAGTTTGGAGGACCCTGAAGACAGGGCTGAATTTACTCCTGGCCAGTAAGGACCCTTAGCCATAACCAGAATATTAGACTAACCTCAAGAAGCAACCGATGACTCAAGTTAGATGGTTTTCCAATGTACCCTGCCATCTTGGACTCACTTCACAGTTGAAAGAATCCCTACATCTGCTTTAAAAGCTTTCTACTTTTAATTTTGCCAAAGCCTCTTTAAATATTGCCTATGTGCACTGAAGCTTTTTCAAACAAATCAGAGCTTTTTATGTCTCTAAAGCAGCTGTGAGGACTTCACATTTTCACAAAGGGAATAAAAGATAGAGGCTGTAAAGAGTGGCTTATGGGAGTCTTTGTACTTGCAAATAAAATGTCTTAATAAGTTTATTCATATAAACAAAAAAATGGGAAATGATCAGAACTATGAAAAATAATTTGCTATCTTGACCAGTGTAATTACATCAATGGAATCTGCCTACTTCTGTGGAGAAGAAAAATAAAAATAAATAACACTAATGCTCTAAAATTTCACACATTAGAAAACTATACTTACACTTCCAATTCAGGTTCTAGGCACAATTTTAATGAATCAGACTGATATATAATTATATAATTCCACTTTTTTCTACCGTTCCAAGACAACTTGAAAGTGTCAAATTATAATATATACAAATGATAACAAATAAGATTGTGGAAAATTATCATGAACCTATTAAATCTTGATAATAATATCTTTATTCATAGTCTGAGCCCTGAGTAATCAAACTGAACACATACTTCTAAGAAAAGTATGCTATTTTGCTAGGTATTTAATTGCATGGTAGGGTTTAATCCTTATGCCCAAAATATATATTTACATAGTGAATTATTTTATTGACAAAACCATGCACATCATTTGGCCAACATTAATATGCATCAGCAAGAACAGACCATTACATTGTGTGTTCTTAATGGGAACGGAAAACTCATGACATGACATGATATGTATGGTCTGGAAAAGTAAACATCTGAATTAATAACAAAATGTAAAAAAATTCTGAAACAGTGTTCACAGACCATACAACGGCTAGATTTTCCTTTGCTTATCAGTTCTATATGTACTGTAGCTCTCTTCAGACATAATTGTATCACTATCCTGTTCTATTTCTTATTAGATGGAACAAGATATCCTATGGTTAACTGGCACCCAATGGTGTATCAAACAAATAAGTGAATGAAATAATAGGTAGACAAATGACAGAATAAAAACATAAATATTACTATGCCTAATCAGGACTGAATAGAATGTTATATTAGGTTTTCTACTTCTTCAGATCTCTTACTGTATCCAGTATGGTAATTTTCAAACTCTAGCCATTACATAAGGATTTGTTTTTATTAAAACAATATGGGTAACATTCCCAACCCCCCAATCACCATGAAGAAGTCGCATTTGTTCACTTTAAATAAAGTTTCACTGCATTAAGGAAGACTGTTCAGCTGGAAAACGTTTTAATTCCTTCCATAGGCTTTCAAAAGTGGCACCTCCATTATACAAAAGTCCATTTTCCCCTCCTCATTTTATATATCACAGTTTGAAAGGCTACGTTTACCAAATAACAACAAATAGACAAAACTAAGTAGAACAAGTAAGAGTAAGTAGCAGATCAAAGCCTGAATCCCTTCAAGATTATAACAGAAAGTTAAGACACCAGAAGACAGCATTATCACCACCAGCCACAGCTTGAGCAGAGGTTGGTGCTTATAAGCATGTGCTCTGTCAGACTGGGTCTAAATCCCAGGCCCTCCATTTTATTTCTGAGAGAACAAGTAACCTCTCTGTGCTTCACTTTTCTCATGGTTAAACTGCAGACAATAATAGCATTTACCCCCTAAGCTTATCAGAAGAATTAAGTGGGAACATTCATACAATAAGTATTCCAAAAAGTGTTAGCTGTTATTATCATTATAGATAATCCATACTCTTTTTCTGGGATATAGACAACATTTTTAAATTACATGTATTTTTCCAGTATCGTTTGCCCTAAAGTTCATTTGTGCATCAGAGAGTTTTCCCTTTTCTAAATTTAATGTAGATCATCATTTTGTATTTAACTCTTGATCCAGCATTATTATAGGCATGTTTGTGGCGGACGAGGGTAGAAGAATTATCCCTAATAAGATCCCTTCCTTGAAAAACAGGAGTCATTAATCCTAGAGGGCAAGAAGCGGTCATTGACAACCTTTCATTTGCCCTTTGTTCCCTCTTGCCATCCCTCCCTGCTTCTAATATCCCCACTTCCTGAGGGCTCTCTGTGTCCTCATGTTACTTCAATATAAAACAAGGTGATTAAAACTAATTGTCATCAAAGTATTAAATGTGTGTCACACTTCCCACATGTTTGCATTTTAAAAGAGGCTTTTCTGTAATAGTTGTGCTTTCTATATTGTGTAAATCTCAAGTGGAGAAATTTCAGTCACTGTAGTATCAACTGCATAATAGAGACAGATAATCTCAGAGTATATGGGGGGCAAGTACACATTTCACTAAAGGCAAGAGAAGTGAAGCTGAAAATGATGGCCTCGTAAGTCTAATATCAACAGTAAAATAATGAAACAGGCCCAATGAGATGAAATTTATCAAAATCCAGAGGATGATGGAATCATGAGCAATAAGCAGTATGATTTTATAAAGAACAAATCATGCCCGACACAATCAATAGCTCTTTTCAGCAGAATGATAAAATTAGAGGATGAAGGGAATCAGGTAAATGTTGCCTATTTTCACTATCACAATGCATTTAAAATGGTCCCTGTGAATTTTAAATTCAACCATAGATAAAACTGATTCAGCTATGAATGCTTTCTAAAAAGTCCTAAAAAAAAAACTAAAATGTCATAGATAACGACAATGCAGGCCGTTGTGGGATGCTCAAGTTAATAAAGCTCATTCACTGCATTTCCTAAACCAATGAAAGGGAAAAGGTAACATACTTAGTGAATAGCACATCTCATGAAACGCAATTAGGCAGATTTTGAAATACAATGGATAATCTAAAAGTATCTTAAGTGAGATCCCTGCAACAACTGTCTCTTCACTAAAATAAAACAGACTGAGCTAAGGGAAAAGCCCTCAGGACCAATAATCAAGAAATCCTGGATTGTGTTCTCTTTCCATCTTCTCTAATTGCAGTTTCTGTGACTCATTTACTGTCTGGGATTCATTCCCCAAACCAGACTGTAGGATTAAATATGGTATGGCAGGAATCTGATCATGCCCATTGAATAGATCGCCTCTTCGACCAAAATCTGATGGGACAAGTTTGTAGATACTTTCTCAACTCTGACACCCTTGATCTTAGCTCAGAACAGAGATAATCACAGCCTTGGTTCAGAGATGCTCTCCTGGTCCAGAGTCTAATGACAGAGAGAATGACAGGTAATAAATAACCACAGGGCAATGAAATAAGAGTAATAATATAAATGTGTAGAAAGTTCTAGAGCAACTGAAATAAAATAGTAAGAGTTCATCAAGGGGAACAGGGTACACTTTCAAAGAGGCAACATTTCCACTGGGCCTTTTTAAGGCCACATAGCAGAGGGGAGGGAATGGAGATGTATGCCATATAAAGGGAGCGCAGACACGAGACTCTCCTCATAGATATAATGAGAACTCCTGTTCAGCCTAGCTCAGAATGCTGCTTTGAGACTAGATGGAATATGTTTGTAAAACATATAAATATGAAAGATTTTAATTACATTATGAGCAATTAAAAACGGCTTTGAAATAAAATCACCTAGTAGGATAAATGCTAGGGTAAACTTAAAGGCCAACTTCAGCCTAAACATGGCAGCATCAGCATCACTGAGCTCTATCCACCCAACTCTGCCTCTACATCCTGAGTAGGGTAGGGAGATGCCACACACAGAGCGGAGCCTGAGTTTTGTTGTGGGTACGCGTACTCCAAAACAGAGCATGACGCACACGTGTGGGATATGAAACCTCCTACACATCAGCATGGGTTTACAGGCAGCAGCTGCCACTATCCTCCCCTGCAGTTATGTTCACTGGGAAGAGGGGAGTATCAGTGTTCCCACCATCCAAGCTTAAAAGCTTGGAATCACCTTTGACGCCTTCTCTCTGTGTTAGGATTTCACAGTAACTCATCCTATTTCTTGTACTCATATTTTCATTTCCTTTCATGCTGGCACCAACAAATCTACTTTTTCTCCTGAACAATTATAAGGCTCCCTACCTGAGGTCTTCTGTTGAGGTATCTACCCTCTCTCCCTCCTCCAGTGCATCCTCCATACCAACCTGGCATATAAAAACACTGCTTCTGTCCTGTTTCATTCTTACTCAGAATTCACCAACAATTTCCCACTGCTTATAACAGTGATTCTCAAACTTCACCTGCATGAAAATCATGTCTGATGTTTATTTAAAACTCAGATTCCAGTATGCCCCTTCCTTTTCTGATTCAGTAGTGGTGGGGTCCTAGAACCTTCATTTTTTTAACATACAAAAATTTGGCATTGGTTTTATTATTGAGCTCTTTGAGAAAAGTCCTGTGACAGAGATCAGCCCTTCTTGGAGTTTATACCTGAACATCAAATACCTGTTACCAAGTGTCATTAAGACTTCTAATCACTTTAAACATATGAATATAATACATAATCTGTATATGTGCATAACGTGTATCTATTCATTTATCTCCCTAAACACAGAGTACCACATAAAGTACTAGAGATGTAGTTCTGCTCCCCAAGGGGCTACTAACCAGTTGGAGGATATCTGCTGAAATGGCTCAGAGTTAAAAATAAAAGATGCTGAATTCTGTACAGTCATGTTCAAAGGAAGCTTGAGTCATGGTCTTAGAATCTCATAGTTTAAATAAGTCTCTGAAAAGTAACTTTTCCTGCCAGGAAGGGAGGGTTGTCTTCCTGAGGAGAATTAAATCATGAGATAACTAGCTCTTCCCCCTTTTCTCCATGAGGTGAGGTTGGTAGTGGTGGAACATTTAACTTATTTCTCCCATAATGGTGTTCTGTCCATCAGCTCCCAAACGGGAGACTGGCACTTGCCTTCTGTCTGAAAGTGGCAAAGGGATCAAGCTGCAGATGTGCCTGATGTGGCCAGGAGATGGCCAGAAGCAAGTGAACCCAAGAGAGATGCTACATAGGAACAACTAATTTATATTCCCAGAAATTAGCACTCCAGGATTCAATAATTTGACATGAGTCAAAAGGATGCCACATTGGGACTTATGTCAACTTTTCAGTCACCAGCTGGAGTGAGAGGAGCCTAGAAACAAGACGTTTTAGGGTATATAGCCATCTGTGGAGACAAAGGAAGAAGAGACTGTATCTCAGTGAGGTCATCAGACGAGTGAACTAAACCACCAAACTCCCCAACAACCACCGAAAGAAATCCCATGAATAATCTAGAATTTGGAGGCCTGGGGTGGGGTGGGGTGGGGTGTCCAGAAAGAACCTATGGCCACATTGGGTAGACAACCAAAAAAACAACCACAAGAATGGACTGTCCCCTCCTATAGCCACCAGCAGTGCCTGGGCTGAGAGAGGGCTGACTCTCTCCCCGGCATCAGTTTTTAATAATTGAAAATTAGCTTCTCCTCAGCTTTGCAGAACCTGTGCTCTGTCTCTTAGAGAGAAAACATCAAGTTAGAGAGCGTATAATAGTATCTAAAGTTAACCGATCCAAAGCAGAAGTCCAAAAGTGTTATGGAATAAGAATAACATTTATCAGGAGGTATGGAAATACAATCAATTGATAACTTTAAGTCTGAATCATAAACATCTATTTATGAAAGACTTTTTTTTATGATTTTATTTATTCATTTGAGACATAGAGATAAAGAGAGGGAGAGATCATGGGCAGGGGGAGAGGCAGAGGGAGAGGGAGAAGCAGGCTCCCCGCTGAGCCAGGAGCCCGACATGGGGCTCAATCCCAAGACCCTGGGATCATGACCTGAGCCGAAGGCAGATGCTTAACCATCTGAGCCACCCAGGCACCCAGAAGACTACCTTTTTTTAAAAAAGGAACAAAAATATAAGATACAATTAAAGCAAATATAGTCCCAAAGTGCATATTAATAATTGTTTTAATTTTTGAATTATTGTAAGTGCAGCATGATACAAAAAAAAAAAAAAACACTTCGAACTGGAACCAGAGACTTAAATTCTAGTACCCATAAAAATACTTAAATACTAGGCAAGTGATATAACCATTATGAGCCATAATTCTATGTGTGCGAATTAAGAGTAATAATTATTGTTTTCAAAAAATTTAAAATAGAACTACCATACAATCCAGTAATTCCACTTCTAGGTATTTATCTGAAGAAATGAAAACACTAAGTCAAAATACAGGTGTACCTTTATATTCAACACAACATTATTTAGAGTAGCCAAGATATGGAAGCAACTTAAATGTCCATCAATAGATGCATGGCTAAAGAAGATGTGGTATATATACGCAATGGAATATTACTCAGCCATAAAAAAGAATGAAATCTCACCATTTGTGACAACATGGATGGATCTAGAGGGTATTATGCTAAATGAAGTAAGACAGAGAAAGACAAATACCATATGATTTCACTTATATGTGGAATCTAAAAAACAAAACAAACAGAACAAAACAGACACAGACTCAGATACAGAGAACAAACTGATGGTTGTCAGAGAGGAGGGGGTAGGGGGATGAACAAAATACGTGAAGAGGATTAAAGAGGTACAATCTTCCAGTTATAAAATAAATAAGACATAGGGATGTAAAGTGTAGCAGAGGGAATAGTCAATAATATTCTAACAAATTTGTATGGTGGCAGATGGTAATGAGACTTATTGTGGTGAGCATTTCATAATGTATATAAATATCAAAACCACTATATTGCACACCTGAAACCAATACAACATTGTATGTCAATTATTCAATAAAAAAAGAGTAGTAATTATTGTTGTGCCCACCAAAAACAGGCAATTGAAACAAACAACGTATGTCATATCATCATCCATGCTATTACTAGTCTTTCCAAATTCACTATTCATCTCTTCAGTTTTGGTAGAGATATTAGAAATAAAAATTCCATATAACATAAAATCTTGTTTTACTCTTAACTAAAAGTTTTTGCACAGCTGGTCTCTTTCAGAATATGTTAGAGTATTGCTCTAAAACTTAGATCTAGAATTTATTACCCAAATGAGGGAATTGGATTCTGTATTTTCTAAATTTTCCTTCAACTCTTATAACCTGATTTTACGATACTATCTTTTCCCTTAACTCTTAGAACACCTTTTATTAAAACTGTTAACAAGTATGGGCATAGTCTAATTTCAGTTTTCCACCAGAGCTAATGAGGAGTACAATAATCAAATGGGAGCATAAATCTAGGAGGAGAAAAATAAGAAGACAAAGATTTAAACAGAAACAGACTGAAAAATCAGCTAACGAAGTAACCAGGAGTTAACTGTTCATTTTACTTAATATGGTATTCTATTAGATATATTTCACATAAGCACTGGATTGCTTAGAACAAACAAAAACGTTTGAAAATTACAAATGAAGCTTAAATGTCCATGGATAGTGAGACAGGAGGCAATTGTCACTTCCTGATTCAGACATGATAGGAAGGATCACCAGTCCGAGATAAGAGAGTGGAAGAATTTCATGTTACCCGTGGTACATTTGAACTGTCTAGAGTGAAATAGTTCCTGGGAGTTAGTTTCTTAGCAACTTGGTGCTGTGGCATTAGGCATTCTCCACTTTTTACTTTTCAAGCAGGTTGGTCTGAAGCATTGCTGGAACAAATTTTAACAACAGAGTCTGATCCGGCATTTGTGATGCTTCATTCCCAGCAAGTTAGTGTGTCCCTTGATTCAAGGATAGATACTAGGTTACAAATAGTCGGTATTGGAAGGGTTCTGATTCTATCCACAAACACTAATTCCCTATTTATGCAACCCAAATATTGATGTTAAATAACCTGCAAAGGAAACATGGTAGTGCAGAGAGTGCTAAAATAATCAGGCAGGAAGCAAAGGAGGCCAAAGAGAGAATTTCATATCAGAAACCTGTTCTCTTTTCCCACTGAGGCTAAAGTAACTACGAATCATTTTAATTAATCTGCCATAAAATGTCACAGCCTAAATGAGTTCAAAGGATTTCAATTCAATCCATAGTGCATCACAAATACCACCATTAACTAGAGCCAATGCTTCAGCCTTAAATCTGAGAGACATGCAGATAAGAAGACAGGTATATGCATAAAAGAATATAGTAGAAACCAATTACAGCAAAGTCGTTTTTCTTCCATAAGAAAAAAAAAAGTATTATAAAAAGAAAAATGACTACAATGAAAGGAACTGTGATTTCTCTAATGATTGAAGTATATACATACTTTCTTGATGAAATGAATTTCACTCAGGGTGAATTATAAATAAATTGTCCAGCTTGCCATGCATATTATAGTTCTACTAAGAATCATACCACCTGCACTGAAAGATATATTCACCACCTCATGTCCTAAACAATCTGATGTAATTAATGGGGCAGTTATAATTAATATGATGTTTTCATATCTAAGATTAAATATGCAGATGGTGACAAAAGTCTAGGGTACACCTGGTTCCAAATAAGAGCCTGACAAAGGCTCTCTTGCTTGATTTGTTACTTAAATATTTGACAGGGTACAGAGATCTAATATGTAATTTTGCAGGTGAACATCACCCCCAGCTAATCAATCCTACTGTGGATATCTTTATATTTCAGATATGTAGTACTCTTTCTACACTCAGCAGATTGCTTTTGGTGGCAGCTGAACACTTAAGCACAGCAAAGATGTATTATTAGCAAAAATCTGGCTTATTATTCAATTATCAATGGCTGGTTGAACTCTCAAAGTTGACTAAGTATGGCTTTGATAAGTATGCAGAAGTTCTCAAAATGTTCTAAAATAGTAATATCACAAACTGAAGCTTTTCTGGATGTTTTCTGTATTTGCTAAGATATATCTGACTTTTTCTCATTCAGTATAACTAAGACCATATTGTGCCAAAATGGACTTCAGGCTCTTGATATTTCAGGAGTGTTCACATACTTTGTTTAAAATAAAAAATAGGGCGCCTGGGTGGCTCAGTTGGTTAAGCGACTGCCTTCGGCTCAGGTCATGGTCCTGGAGTCCCGGGATCGAGTCCCGCATCGGGCTCCCTGCTCGGCAGGGAGTCTGCTTCTCCTTCTGACCCTCCCCCCTCTCATGTGCTCTCTCTCTCTCATTCTCTCTCTCAAATAAATAAATAAAAATCTTTTTAAAAAAAATAAATAAATAAAAAATAAATAAAAAAATAAAATAAAAAATAAATGAGGAGAAATACCTAGGTTTGTTCCTTTTAATTAAAAAATGTGTGAGATGGGCGCCTGGGTGGCTCAGTTGGTTAAGCGACTGCCTTCGGCTCAGGTCATGATCCTGGAGTTCTGGATCGAGTCCCGAGCAGGGAGCCTGCTTCTCCCTCCGACCCTCCCCCCCTCTCATGTGCTCTCTGTCTCTCTCATTCTCTCTGTCTCAGATAAATAAATAAAATCTTTAAAAAAAAATGTGTGAGACAATATATTTGTAGATAGTATTTGATTCAACAATAGTTTATCATTACTATGAACTCAACGTTATCCATATAACTTTGGGGAAGTTATTTAATTTCTCTTGAGTTCAGTTATACTGACAGGGATAATAATATTCCATAACATTTTCTGATAATTAAATATGTCAGAGAGACTAGCACAGTTTCGGACATAAGGCAGATATTCATTACATTGGTTTTATTTCTGCTTTGAGTACAAATTTCCTTCTTTCCTTCTTTGCCTCCTTCATCCTACTTCTTATTTCCTCTCTTCCTTTTTGACAGTAAGGTTTTTTGACTTGCAGAAGGACAAAAAAAATCAACAGAAATTTAGGCCCCTTCCATTTCTCCCACTACACGATAGTCTTTCACCCCTCCATTATTGTATTATCATGTATCATATTTGTCCTTCTTTAACACTTGACTGTAAACTCAGTAAGAGCAAGAACATATACTGTCATCTTTATATCCTTAGAATTGAGTGCATTTCAAACACACAATAAACTAACAATAAGTATGTGTTGAACAAATCAATACTGGGAATATAAAATGTGATCCCTGCTCCTGAAATGGGGCATATAAAATAAAACTTTTCAAACCCTACATGCCTTCTTCTATGCAGAATATAAAATGCTTCCATGTGCATACCCCATTCTTTTCATCTACACACAATCTCAAGGCATATGTTAGCATGACAAAAACAGTCAAAAGACCCGTGCTCAGAACCTTGTCATTAACAGCTACCTGGCCTGAGGCTATGACTCTCAGCCTGTCTTCTCATCTTCAAATAAGATTAATACCTGTCCTGCCTCCCTGGTAGGAATGTGGTCAGGATCAAATGAGGAAAAGTATGTCAAAATGTATATGAACTTTAAAAATACACATATTGGAAATGCCTATAAACCCTTACCCAAAATATATAGGTTATAAATAATTAGTTATTAGATGCCATCTTCACTAAACAATTAAAAAAAACCTGATGACAGAAGACCCTATTTTGGGAAACAAATTCAAGATGGCAGAGGAGGAGGAGACTTAAATTTCATCTGGTCCCAGGAATTCAGCTAGATAGCTATCAAACCATTCAGAACACCTACAAACTCAACAGGAGATCGAAGAAAAGAATAGCAGCAATTCTATAACAGAAAAGCAACCACTTTCTGGAAGATACCACGTGCAGAGAAATTAATCCAAGGCGATATTTGGGAAGACATACCACAGAGGGAGGGAGCCTCCATCAGCTGGCTACCTGCAAGTGATAGAGCAGCAGAGCACAAAATCGTAACTTCTAGAAGTTTGATCTGCTGAGGGACGTCACTCCAGTGGCTAAGTGGGGGGGTGGAACCCTTGCTGAGACAGTGTGGTCTCAGGACTCTTGGGGTCACAGAAAGACTGGGGGTACCTGAGTGTAGCAGAGCTCCCAGGTATCAGAGCCGGAAGCCAGCCGCAGAGACGGAGCCGAGGAGTGGGCCCTCAACTCCGGGTTGCCATAAACCGTGATCCACGGCACGTCAGGCCACTGCTCTTCCAGCAGGGACCCAACAAGAGGCAGATCTGGGGAGACTCCCCTTCCTTCGCTGAGAGGAGCAGCACGGGAGTGCACCACAGGGATCTGCTGGGTTTGGAGACTCCACATGGGGTCGTGTGCCAGAGATAGAAAAGCTGGGTCACAGGCCAGGGGAGCATGGAGTGCGGCCAGACACCAGGGAGATAGGAGTGACTGACTGCTTTTCTCTGAGGGCACACTGAGGAGTGGGGCCCTGAGCTCTCAGCTCCTCTGGGGTGGAGATTGGGAGGCCGCCATTTTCATTCTCGTCCTCTAAAGCTGTATGGAAAGCTTTCAGGGAAAAAAAGCTACTGAGAAAAAACCCCAGTGGATTACTTAGCCTGGCCCCTGGCGAGAGCTGTGCAATTCCACCTCCGGCAGAGACATTTGAGAATCACAATAACAGGCCCCTCCCCCAGAAGATCAGCAAGAAAATCCAGCCAAGACAAAGATTACCGATCAATGAGAACAGCAGAACGCCAGCACTAGGGGAATACAACACAGAGAATTCATGGCTTTTTTCCCCATAATTCTTTAGTCTTTCAAAGTTAATTTTTATAATTTTCTTTATTTTTTCTTTTTCTATGTTTTTGTTGAATTTTTCTTCTTTCCTTTTTTAACATCTTATCCATTCCTTTTTTAAAATTTTTTTTAATTTTCATCTTTACAGTCATATTCCATCGATTCATTGTATATACCCTTATTTTTGTATATATATATAAATTTTTCTTTCTTTAAAATTTTGGGAGGCAATTTCTTCTAACAGACCAAAATACACGCAAAATCTAGTGTGTGGCTCTGTTCTATTCACCAGCCTGATCATATTTTTTTTCCCCTTCTTTTCCCCCTGGTTTCAGGTCTCTTCTGATTTGCTTAGTGTATATTTTTCTGGGGTTGTTTACCCTTTTAGCATTTTGTTCTCATTCATCTGTTCTCCTCTGGACAAAATGACAAGACAGAAAAACTCCCCTCAAAAAAGAAGAGCAAGAAGAGCAGTACTGACCTCCAGTGACCTACTCAGTACAGACATTAGTAAGATGTCCAAACTAGAGTTCAGAATGACAATTATAAAGATACTAGCTGGGCTTGAAAAAAGCATGGAAGATACTGGAGATCCCTTTCTGGAGAAATAAAAGAACTAAAATCTAACCAAGTCGAAATCAAAAAGGCTATTAATGAGGTGCAATCAAAAATGGAGGCTCTAACTGCCAGGATAAATGAGGCAGAAGAGAGAAGTAGTGATATAGAAGACCAAATGATGGAGAATAAAGAAGCTGAGAAAAAGAGAGATAAACAACTACTGGATCATGAGGGCAGAATTCGAGAGATAAGTGATACCAAAAAGCAAAACATTAGAATAATTGGGATCCCAGAAGAAGAAAGAGAGAGAGGAGCAGAAGATATATTGGAACAAATTATAGCAGAGAACTTCCCTAGTCGGGGAAGGAAACAGGCATCAAAATCCAGGAGGCAGAGAACCCCTTCAAAATCAATAAAAATAGGTCAACACCCCAACATCTAACAGTAAAACTTACAAGTCTCAGAGACAAAGAGAAAATCCTGAAAGCAGCTCAGGACAGGAGGTCTGTAACCTACAATGGCAGAAACATTAGATTGGCAGCAGACCTATCCACAGAGACAAGGCAGGCCAGAAAGGACTGGCATGATATATTCAGAGCACTAAACGAGGAAAATATGCATCCGAGAATACTATATCCAGCTAGGCTATCATTGAAAATAGAAGGAGAGATAAAGCTTCCAGGACAAACAAAAACTAAAAGAATTTGCAAACACGAAACCAGCCCTACAAGAAATATTGAAAGGGGTCCTCTAAGCAAAGAGAGAGCCTAAAAGTAACATAGACCAGAAGGGAATACAGACAATATACAGTAACAGTAACCTTACAGGCAACACAATGGCACTAAATTCATATCTTTAATAGTTACCCTGAATGTAAATGGGCTAAATGCCCGAATCAAAAGACACAGGGTATCAGATTGGATAAAAAAACAAGACCCATCGGGACGCCTGGGTGGCTCAGTCGGTTAAGTGGCTGCCTTCGGCCCAGGTCATGATCCCAGGGTCCTGGGATCGAGTCCCACATCGGGATCCTTGCTCAGCAGGGAGCCTGCTTCTCTCTCTCTCTCCCTCTGCTTGTGCTCTGTCAAATAAAATCTTAAAAAAAAAAAAAAACAAGACCCATTGATATGCTGTCTGCAAGAGACTCATTTTAGACCCAAAGACACGCCCAGATTGAAAGTGAGGGGATGGAAAACCATTTACCATCCTAATGGACATCAAAGAAAGCTGGAGTGGCAATCCTTATATCAGACAAATTAGATTTTAAACCAAAGACTATAATAAGAGATGAGGAAGGACACTATATCATACTTAAAGGGTCTATCCAACTAGAAGATCTAACAGTTGTAAATATCTATGCCCCTAACATGGAAGCAACCAATTATATAAGCCAATTTTTAACAAAAGCAAAGAAACACACCGACAACAATACAATAACAGTAGGGGAGTTTAACACCTCCCTCACTGAAATAAACAGATCATCTAAGCAAAAGATCAACAAGGAAATAAAGGCTTTAAATGACATACTGGACCAAATGGACTTCACAGATATATTCAGAACATTCCATTCCAAAGCAACAGAATACACATTCTTCTCTAGTGCCCATGAACATTCTCCAGAATAGATCACATCCTAGGTCACAAATCAGGTTTCAACCAGTACCAAATGACTGGGATCATTCCCTGCATATTTTCAGACCACAATGCTTTGAAACTAGAACTCAGTCACAAGAGGAGAGTTGGAAAGAACTCAAATACATAGAGGCTAAAGAGCATCCTACTAAAGAATAAATGGGTCAACCGGGAAATTAAAGAAGAATTTTAAAAACTCATGGAAATAAATGAAAATGAAAACACAACTGTTCAAAATCTTTGGGATGCAGCAAAGGCAGTCCTAAGAGGAAAGTATATAGCAATACAAGACTTTCTCAAGAAACAAGAATGGTCTCAGGGCACCTGGGTGGCTCAGTCCTTAAGTGTCTGCCTTTGGCTCAGGTCATGGTACCAGGGTCCTGGGATCAAGTCCCACATCAGGCTCCCTGCTCAGCGGGAAGCCTGCTTCTACCTCTCCCACTCCCCCCTGCTTGTGTTCCCTCTCTCACTGTGTCTCTCTCTGTCAAATAAATAAAATCTTTAAAAAAAAAAAAAAAGAAAGAAACAAGAATGGTCTCAAATACACAACCTAACCCTACACCTAAAGGAGCTGGAGAAAGAACAGCAAATCAAGCCTAAACCCAGCAGGAAAAGAGAAATAATAAAGATCAGAGCAGAAATCAATGAAATAGAAACCAAAAGAACAGTAGAACAAATCAACAAAACTAGGAGCACGTTCTTTGAAAGAATGAATAAGATTGATAAACCCCTGGCCAGACTGATCAAAAAGAAAAGAGAAAGGACCCAAATAAATAAAATCATGAATTAAAGAGGAGAGATCACAACCAACACCAAAGAAATACAAACAATTATAACAACATATTATGAGCAACTCTATGCCAGCAAATTAGATAATCTGGAAGAAATGGATGCATTCCTAGAGATGTATAAACTACCAAAATTGAACCAGGAAGAAACAGAAAAGCTGAACAGACCCATAACCACTAAGGAAATTGAAGCAGTAATCAAAAATCTGCCAACAAACAAGAGCCCAGGGCCAGATGGCTTCCCAGGGGAATTCTACCAAACGTTTAAAGAAGAATTAACAACTATTCTTCTGAAACAGTTCCAAAAAATAGAAATGGAAGGAAAACTTCCAAACTTATTTTATGAGGCCACCATTACCTTGATCCCAAAATCAAGGACCCCATTAAAAGGAGAATTACAAACCAATATTCCTGATGAACATGGATGCAAAAATTCTAACTAAAATACTAGCCAAGAGAATCCAACTGTACATTAAAAGGATTATTCACCACGACCAAGTGGGATTTATTCCTGGGCTGCAAGGTTGGTTCAACATCCGCAAATCAATCAATGTGATACAATACATTAATAAAAGAAAGAACAAGAACCATATGATCCTCTCAATAGTTGCAGAAAAAGCATGTGACAAAGTACAGCATCCTTTCTTGACTAAAACTCTTCACAGTGTAGGGATAGAGGGTACATACCTCAATATCATAAAACCCATCTATGAAAAACCCACAGCAAATACCATTCTCAATGGGGAAAAATTGAGAGCTTTTCCCCTAAGGTCAGGAACATGGCTAACACCACTGCTATTCAACACAGCCTCCTAGCCTCAGCAATCAGACAACAAAAAGAAATAAAAGGCATCCAAATCGGCAAAGAAGAAGTGAAACTCTTACTTTTTGCAGATGATATGATACTTTATGTGGAAAACCCAAAAGACTCCACCCCCAAACTGCTAGAACTCAACCAGGAATTCAGTAAATTGGCAAGATATAAAATCAATGCACAATAATCAGTGGCATTTCTATAAACCAACAAGACAGAAGAAGGAGAAATTAAGGAGTCAATCCCATTTACAATTGCACCCAAAACCATAAGATACCTAGGAATAAATTTAACCAAAGAGATAAAGGATCTGTACTCAGAAAACTATGGAATACTCATGAAAGAAATTGAGGAAGACACAAAGAAATGGAAAAACGTTCCATGCTCATGGATTGGAAGAACAAATATTGTGAAAATGTCTATGCTGCCTAGAGCAATCTACACATTTAATGCAATCCCTATCAAAATACCATCAACTTTTTTCAAAGATATGGAACAAATAATCCTAACATTTGTATGGAACCAGAAAAGACCCCGAATAGCCAAAGGAATATTGAAAAAGAAAAGCAAAGCTGGTGGCATCACAATGCCAGACCTTCAAGCTCTATTACAACGTGTAATCATCAAGACAGTATGGTACTGGCACAAAAACAGACACATAGATCAATGGAACAGAAGAGAGAACCCAGAAATGGACCTTCAGCTCTATGGTCAATAATCTTTGACAAAGCAAGAAAGAATATCCAATGGAAAAAAGACAGTCTCTTCAACAAATGGTGTTGGGAAAATTGGATAGCCACATGCAGAAGAATGAAACTGCACCATTTCCTTACACCACACACAAAAATAGACTCAAAATGGATGAAAGACCTAAATGTGAGACAGGAATCCATCAAAATCCTAGAGGAGAACACAGGCAGCAACCTCTTCGACCTCAGCCGCAGCAACTTCTTCCTAGAAACATCACCAAAGGCAAGGGAAGCAAGGGCAAAAATGAACTACTGGGACTTCATCAAGATAAAAAGCTTTTGCACAGAAAAGGAAACAGTCAACAAAACTCAAAAGACAACCGACAGAATGGGAGAAGATATTTGCAAATGACATATCAGATAAAGGGCTAGTATCCAAAATCTATAAAGAATTTATCAAATTCAACACCCAGAGAACAAATGAACCAATCAAGAAATGGGCAGAAGACATGAGTAGACATTTCTCCAAAGAAGACATCCAAATGGCCAACAGACACATGAAAAAGTGCTCAACATCACTCGGCATCAGGGAAATCCAAATCAAAACCTCAATGAGATACCACCTCACACCAGTCAGAATGGCTAAAATTAACAAGTCAGGAAACGACAGGTGTTGGGGAGGATGCGGAGAAAGGGGAACCCTCCTACATTGTTGGTGGCATTGCAAGCAGGGGGCAGCCACTCTGGAAAACAGTATGGAGGTTCCTCAAAAAGTTGAAAATAGAGCTACCCGACGATTCAGCAATTGCACTACTAGGTATTTACCCCAAAGATACAAATATAGTGATCCAAAGGGGCACATGCACCCCAATGTTTATAGGGCAATGTCCACAACAGCCAAACTGTGGAAAGAGCCAAGATGTCCATCAACAGATGAACGCATAAAGAAGACATGGTATATATATATATATATACAATGGCATATTATGCAGCCATCAAAAAAATGAAATCTTGCCATTTGCAACAACATGGATGGAACTAAAGGGTAGTATGCTAAGCAAAATAAGTCAATCAGAGAAAGACAAGTATCATATGATCTCACTTCTATGAAGAATTTGAGAAATAAGACAGAGGATCACACGGGAAGGGAAGGAAAAATGAAACAAGATGGAACCAGAGAGGGAGACAAACCGTAAGAGACTTTTAATCTCAGGAAGCAAACTGAGGGTTGCTGGAGTGGAGGGGGGTGGGAGGGATGGGGTGGCTGGGTGATAGATACTGGGGAGGGTATGTGCTATGGTGAGCACTATGAATTGTGTAAGACTGATGAATCACAGACCTGTACCCCTGAAACAAATAATACATTATATGTTAATTTAAAAAATTAGAAAAAAACAAAGTCCCTATTTTGTACAGAGAGATTGACAGGTAAGATCGATACAATGGAAATAGGCAGAGAAAAGGGCCTATAAGAAGTCAGACTTGCTCTGAGTCTTGAATGGGAAACAGCTAAAAGGCAGGAAGAACATTCTGAACAAAGGCTTAAAGTGTAACACAGCAGATTATTTGGGGAAGAGTAAAAAAAAAGAAAATCATCCTTGCTGGAACTGAATGTTGGTTTTCAGAAATAAAAGATGAACTTGGATAGCTAAAGAGTTCTGAGTGTGGAGGACTTTGAATGTCAGACCAAATTTCAGCTTTTTCGGATAGATAATAATATATTTCATGTGGAAAAAGTAATATTTTATGTAACCAATAATATAAGGCAAACTGAATTTTGGGAAAATAAACCCAATTATATCCATTGGATTAAAGATGAAAGTTTATAGCACAGAGATTGGTTGTAAGGCTATTTCCATGTGGAAATAATGGAAGGAAGGGAGGGAAGGAGGGAGGGAATAACCACAGCAACACTGCTATTTAAAAATTTGGAGTATGAAAAGCACAAAATAATCACCACTCAGTGTCAATTCTGAAAACCTTCCAAGCAAATATTGACAAGACTCCCCTGCCATTCCATGTTTTGATAATAATGCTTGATTATTTCCTGGGAAATACTCCTTGGGAATGATTCTCTTGTCCAGCTTTCTCCTCAGATCTTACTACCACTCTCTTGTCTCTGGAGATCACTCATTCATTCATTCATTCATTTTTGAGAGAGACTAAGAGAGTATGCGTGCATGTGGGTGGGGGGTGGATCTTAAGCAAAGTCCAGAGTGGAGCCTGATGTGGGGCTCGATCTCACAACTCTGAGATCATGACATTAACCAAAACCAAGAGTTGGATGCTTAACCAACTGAGCTACCCAGGCACCCCTCTAGATATCCTTCTTTTTCCATCACATCTTATTTCTGAAGAAAGGCCTGAGTTTGCAGCTGAGAAGTAGCTTCATCAACTTGATTCCTATGCATATAAAGTTGAGAATACATAGTAACTTTTGCAATGTGAGTAGTGTTAGTCAATTTTAGTTCAATTTTGCTGATCTTTTGTCAATATAACCCAGGATAAAACTTTGTGGGCTTTCCATATATCCAATTATGCTCCGCTTCATATTGCAGAAGTCACACCCCAAATTAAATAGATTTAATCACGGTTAACTTTGAGATCAGACTTCGGTGGGACCACATTCCTAAGTTTCCTTAAAGCCCTTTTTATCCAGCTGAGAAGGTCTATTAAGCATGGCCATAATTCTTCCAGAAGTCTTAACAGTAATGATCCCATTGCCTTACTCTGATTTGATCTTTGTCTCCAGGCTTCATCTTACTCTGGAAATCGGTTAATAGCAAAAGAAACTATAGATAAATAGTTTTATTTTCCAACCATGAAGTCCCCTATACTCTCTCTAAATTCTGTGTGTTAACTGGCCAATTTTTCTTTAGTTCATCTCTTTCTTTATGTTACATATCATCTACAGCTAAGAGCAACCAGATGACAATATGTTGGCCTGGAAATCATCTTGATCAAGTCCAAATGTGCATTAGGAACTGTTTCTATCTCCCAAATTACCAGAGGCCACAATTGTAGCAAATGTTTTGCTACTGCATAACAAGGGTCATGATTGTTTTCAACTTCTACTTGCCATCTTGCCACAAAATCAGTACAACATATTTTGGGGTTTTGTTATGGCAACACTGTGCTTCTAGGTATTAGCTTCTGGATCAGTTAGATATTGCTTCATAACAAAGCAACTCAAAACTTAGTGACTTACAACAACAACCACATATTACTTCTACAAGTCTAAGGGTAGCTAGGCATTTCTGCCAATTTAGTCCAGGCTAGCTGAACCTGTAATCACCGGTGCATCTATAGTCAGCTAGGAAACTGGCTGCCTGAGGATAAACCCACCTGGGATAACTCAGGTCTACTTTTACTCCTTGTGTCTTTCATATTCTTTGAGAGGTGAGAGGCTAGCTTGGGTTTGTTTCTCAGGGAGGCACATGAATTATAGAGGGAGAGTGAAAATATGCAAGAGGCCTAGGCTCAGAACTCACTTATGCTGTATTCTAAGGTCCAAAGCAAATCAGGAAGCCAATCCATATACAAGATATGGTGAGGAGGAGAGAGGGGTCAAAGAGTCTGGGAAGATGGCAGAGTAGGAAGCACCGAGAATCCGTCTCCCCATCTAGACAGTAATTTCACTGGCAGAATCTGTCTGATATGATTATTTTGGAACTCTGTAGTCTGTTGAAGGCTTACAACTTGAAGGGGAAGTCTTGAAAGATAAATTGAGATTAATTTTGGTCAATTTCAGCTCCTAGTGCAGTAGCAGCTACCCATTCCCCACCCCCAGCCACATGGCAGGGAGCTCTGCATGTGTTCCTGGAGCATCTTGCACACAGCTTGTGGGAGCTAGGGTGGGAAATCTGAAAAGGAAATTACAAAAACAACTCCATTTATAAGAGCATCAAAAAGAATAAAATACTTAGGAATTAACTTGACCAAGGAGGTAAAATACTTATACAATGAAAACTACAAAACACTGTGTGTGTGTGGAGGGGCGGCGGATATTGAAGATAACATAGATAAATGGAAACACGTCCCAGATTCAAGGATTAAGACTTAATACTGTTAAAATGTCAATATTACCCAAAGCAATCTACACATTCACTGCAATCCCTATCAAAATCCCAATGATGGGGTGCCTGGGTGGCGCAGTTGGTTAAGCATCCAACTCTTGGTTTCAGCTTAGATCATGATTTCAGGGTCATGAGATCAAGCGCCATGTTGGGCTCTGTGCTCAGTGTGGAGTCTGCTAGAGATTCTCTCTCCCTCTCCCTCTGCCCCTCCCATTCATGTTCTCTCTCTCTAAAATCAATCAATCAATCAATCAATCTTTTAAAAAATTCCCAGTGATGTGTTTTGCATAAATAGAAAAACCCGTTCTAAAATTCATACAGAACCTCAAGCAGTCTTGAATGCACAAAACATCCTTTTTTTTTTTTTAAGATTTTATTTATTTATTTGAGAGAGAGAGTGAGAAACAGCAGGAGAGAGGAGAGGATTGGAGGGAGACGCAGGCCTCCCACTGAGCCAGGAGCCCAATGTGGGACTCGATCCCAGGACTCCAGGATCATGACCTGAGCCAAAGGCAGTCGCTTAACCGACTGAGCCACCCAGGCACCCCAAAACATTCTTGAAAAAGAACAAAATAAGAGGGCCTACCTGATTTCAAAACCTACTGCAAAGCTACAGTAACATAATAAGAAAAAGGAAAAAAAAAGAAATGGGGGAAAGATGCACCTGTTGTTAGAAGAACCTGAAAAGTCACATTGCAAAGGATATGGGTACAAGACAGGGAAGGGATTTGGTGTTGCTCTGCAATCTTTCTACTAGACATGGAGCACCTGAAGTCTGTAGGGAGAAAAGTCACAGCATCCCTCCTAGCCCAAGGACACAGAACTTGGACAATCTCCAGCTCCTACTCCCATCCCCAGTCCTCTGCTTACATAATGGGGACCAGGAAGGTGCAGAAACAGGTGGGAGTTTATGAAGCACTATATTAGCAATGATTGAGAACAACAATATAGATTCAGAGCTCTAGAAAGTGGCCCCAATTTTGGTGTTTTGTTTTAAACAATGTATTTTGTTCATATTTCTTTAACTGTGGGATATAGTGACTATGGCAAAAAGAATACTCCCACTCTACATCCTATTATTAAAGTATTATTATATCAATTGATCTGGTTGGGTAGATAGAGTTGCAATTTCACTTCATTTATCAGACTGACTTTTGGAAGGATTAAGGTCCAGAACTCAGGGGCACAGAGCCTGGAGTCCACTCTAAACCTATGATTCCAAGTTGTGGTTCTGTAATTCCTCTACTGAGGTTGGGAAGAGGAACTAGCCGACTTCTCTGAAAGCTACATTTGCATAGCACTTAACCTAAGTTTGAAAAGACCTCAACCATCCACTCAAAAAAATGAGTGGAGTCAATGGCAGTTATGAAGAGAGTGAACTACCACCCCCCTCCCACCAAACCAATCTTGATATTTAATGCCTTTGCTCCAAATCTATGCTCTTCCCACCATACATCCTGACCTCTTGTAGTGAGTAGTACTGTGTCCTCCAAAAAGCTATGCCAATGTCCTAACTCTTGGTACCTGTGAAGGTGACCTGATTTGGAAATAGGATCTTTATGATTGTAATCAAGTTCAGATGAGGTCATATTGGGTAAGCGTGGGCACTGATCCGAAAATGGATGTTCTTAGAAGAAGAGGGAAATTTGGACCTGGAGACAGACAGTGAAGAACACCACGTGACAACAGAGGCAGAGATAGAAGGGATGGATCTACAAGCCTCAGAATGCCAACAGTTGCTGCAACCACCACAGGCTAGGAAGAGGCCAGAAAGGATCATCCTCTAGAGCCTTTAGAAAGAGCACAACCCAGCTGATAACTTGATTTCAAACATCTAACCTCCAGGACTACGAGACAATGAATTTCTGTTGTTTTAAGTCACTCAGTTTGTGATAATTTGTTACAGCAGCCTTAGGATACACCTTTCAACTTCTTCCAATTTTTAAAAAACTTCTTCCACAATAAATACCCTAGTGAACACCTTGTATAATCTAATGAAGAGGAAAAGAATCACAGACAAATCAGCATTTCATATTTCTTAGAATGAGGAAGAGAGGAGTCAGAACTTTAGCTTTAGAATACTGTTTTTTTTCGTCTCCAATTCTCATCAGGTCAGCCCCCTACCTCAAACAGCCACATGAAGCTAATCTCTAAGCTTCCAGTACAATTTTATTTGACCTTTACTTAAAGACCACCTCTACCAGGCAACTGACTTTGTTCCATCCCCTTGGGCTGATGCAGAAGGCAGGTTTCACTGTGTTCCTTTCATTGTTCTGTTTGGGAATCTAAACCTGTTTATCCTAAAAGAAACAAACCTGAAAACACCAAGCGAGGCGATACCAAAACCTATTTCATACATTTTTGAGAAAAAATATGCAGGGAAGAAAAATGAGAATAAAATAGTCTGTTTATCTGAAAACTATGTTTTTTCACGCCAAGTACTATGTTTATAGAGTCAACTCATCATGTCCACCATAAGTGGAAGTGAAGCATGTTTCTTCCACACATTGTTTGACACGGAAAGTGAGTATTTTATTGGCATTGGGTAATTTAAACTCACATGGGGTGTCTGGAGTATATTAGCAGCATACCATGCAAAGATTAGATTGTTTGGCAATTTGTGTACCAAAGAAAAGCAGTCCACAATAATTCAGGAGAGAGTCAAGGGCAAAAAGTGTGAAACGGTTGCTTTATGTCAGACAAATATAGCTGTCCTTAAGATAATGCTGATAAAACCTAAGAAACCTGGTACCCAGTTTGCTAAATAACTAGTTTAATGGCAGAGTTAAAGAGAGTGATATGGAAATACTGACCCAACCACATACACAGAACTGATAACCTCCTCAGGCAAGCTGTTAAGATTCATTCTTCCTTTTTTTTTTTTTTCCTATTTTTGTTTCCAACTCTCCTATAACAAACAGCATATGAAGGAACACACACACACAAACACATACACACACATATATTTATTGATATAAAAAACATGGTGCTTTGTGGTTAAAAGTATTAGCTCTGGAGTTAGACTACCTGGATTTGAATCCCAGGTTTAACATTTACTGCTGTGCAAACTTTATGTGCAAAATAAAGATTATAGTTAAAATCTCATACATACTATTGTGCTGAGCATTAAAGAGGAGAATGCATGCAAAATGTGGCAATAAGTGTCAGATATCATCATCATCACTGCTGTTATATACATGCATATATTTGGTTATTAATGTGTCTGCACAATTAGTAGCATGCCTAGGTTTGTATATAAACTTAGGGGACTATGAGCTTAAGATAGGACTAGAATTGGGGGAAATTATATTAATTTTTTCTTTAAAAATATTGTGCTGACAACACCAAATGCTGGCAAGGATATGGAGCAACAGGAGCGATATTTCCACTCACTGCTAGTGGGAATACAAAAAAAAAGTACAGCCATTTTGGAAGAGTTTGGAGATTTCTTAGAAAAGTAAACATACTCTAGGATGCCTGGGCAGCTAAGTTGGTTAAGCGTCTGCCTTTGGCTCACGTCATGATCTCAGGGTCCTGGTATCGAGTCCCACATTGGGCTCCCTGATCAGTGGGGAGTCTACTTCCCCCTCTTCCTCTGCCCCTCCCCTGACTTGTGCTCTCTCTCTCTCACTCTCTTGCTCTCTCTCAAATAAATAAAATAAAATCTTTAATAAATAAACAAACAAACAAACAAACAAACATTCTCTTACTATAGGATCCAGCAATTGCACTCCTTGGTATTCCCCAAAGGAGCTGAAAATTTGTGTTCCCACAGACACTTACAACTGGATGTTTCTGGCAGCTTTATTCACTGTTGCCAAAACTTGGAAGCAACCAAGGTGTCCTCCAGTAGGTGAATGGGTAAATAAACTGTGGTACATCCAGACAATGGATTATTATTTAGAGCTAAAAAGAAATTAACTGTCAAGATATGAAAAACATGGAGGAAACTCAAATGCACACTACTAAGTGAAAGAAGCCAATTTGAAAAGGTCACATACTGCATGATTGCAACTATCTGACATTCTGGAAAAGGCAAAACTATGGAGACAATAAAAAGATCAGTGGTTGCCTTTGCGGGGTAAGGATATACAGGTGGAGCACAGAGAATTTTTAGGAAAGTAAAACTACTCTGTATGTCATTATAATGGTCAATACATGTCATTATACACTTGTCCAAACCCAGAGAATATACAGCACCAAGAGTGAATTGTAATATAAACTATGGACTTTGGGTAATTATGAAGTGTCAGTGTAAATTCATCAATTATAACAAATGCACCACTCTGGTCTGGAATGTCACTCTGATGTTTGGGGGCAGGGAGCATATGGGAAATCTCTGGGCCTTCTGTTCAATTTTCCTGAAAACCTAAAACTGCTCTAAAAAATAAGGTCTTAAAAATATGTATTATAAAATAAAACTCAGGAAAATGTCTCAGAGCCTACACTTATTCAAATGGCCAGTTAATTAATAGAGAAGGTCTGCTAAAATTGACAAATCTTGTCAGCTAGTCAACCTGGATAAATCAGCATTGTCTCATCTACCCATTTATGGCCCACTTGATTCATGCTATGAAGGATGGGACACTATGATAAAAGATAAAAAGTAACTAAAGCCAAAGGTATTGAGGGAGAATAAGAAATAGGTCAATTTGTCTGGCTCAGCAGGTGGTGATTTAAATCACACTAGACCTAAGACAAATCCCAGCTTCCACTATGACCTGCAGTAGGAATACTGGATTTCTCGGAGCCTCGATGTTGGGCTGGTTGATTTTCATTTCAACTATAAGCAAAAGTTATGTGATATTGAGCAACTGTATGTTAAAGCACTTTCGAAGATTTATCAAGACTAGAAAATAATAATGGAATTATCAAACTCATTGTCATAAATCACCTTAATATGAAGTTAAAAAATAAATATAACTAGGATAGATTGCCAGTCTAAAGAAGTTGAATTCTCCACTCTAGCCCACAGAAAGCCAGGGAAGACATTTTAAGAAGTGAGATGATCAAAACGGTGTCTTCGTGGGTTGCTCTTTCAGCTATTATGTGGCCTTATTTTTATTGAGTCATGTTTTTCTTCTTGCAAGGCAGATGAGATCACAAATAAAGCTCTTTAGAATGTCTTTGCTGCTCAGAATTTACTACAGAAAATATACATTAAAAAACAATTTGTGACATTTACAAACACGATTCCCTGGCTAACAATCACCCTAATAGCACTATACATGAAGGCACTTAAGAAAAGATTTTTTTTTTCTGATAGGATTTAAAAACCTATCAGAAATGCATTTTGGGGGGCACCTGGGTGGCTCAGTCGGTTAAGCATCTGCCTTTGGCTCAGGTCATGATCCCAGGGTCCTGGGATCGAGCCCCACATCAGGCTCCCTGCTCAGCGAGAAGCCTGCTTCTCCCTCTCCCACTTCCCCTGCTTGTGTTCCCTCTCTCGCTGTCTCTGTCAAATAAATAAATAAAATCTTTAAAAAAAAAAAAAGAAATGCATTTTTTTCATGTAATAGTGTTTGGCTCTCTTTTTAAAGAAATATTACACCTTTTCTACTGACATAAGTGCACTACATTTGCCTTCTACCATAACTTCTGTGTAGTAGATCATATTATTGTTCAAAATACAGCGACCCCCTTGGACAGCCACATGTAGGAGAATGCCACTGGACCATTTTCTTACACCATACACAAAAATAGACTCAAAGTGAATGAAAGACCTCAATGTGAGACAGGAATCCATTAAAATCCTAGAGGAGAACACAGGCAACAACCTCTTCGACCTCAGCCACAGCAACTTCTTGCTAGACACATCTCCAAAGGCAAGGGAAACAAAAGCAAAAATGAAGTAATGGGACTTCATCAAGATAAAAAGCTTTTGCACAGCAAAGGAAACAGTCAACAAAACTAAAGGCAACCTACGGAATGGGAGAAGATACTTGCAAATGACATATTAGATAAAGGGCTAGTATCCAAATCTTTAAAGAACTTACCAAACTCAACACCCAAAAAACAATAATCCAGTCGAGAAATGGGCAGAAGACATGAACAGACATTTCTCCAAAGATGACATATAAATGGCCAACAGACATATGAAAAAATGCTCAACATCATTTGGCATCAGGGAAACACAAATCAAAACCACAATGAGATACCACCTCACACCAGTCAGAATGGCTAAAATTAACAAGGCAGGAAACAACAAATGTTGTCAAGGTTGTGGAGAAAGAAAAACACTGTTGGTGGGAATAAAGCTGGTACAACCACTCTGGAAAACAGTATGGAGGTTCCTCAAGAAGCTAAAAATAGAGCTATCCCATGACCCAGCAATCGCACTACTGGGTATTTACCCCAAAGATACAAATGTAGTAATCTGAAGGGGCACCTGCACTCCAACGTTCATAGCAGCAATGTCCACAATAGCCAAACTGTGGAAAGAGCCAAGACGTCCATCAACAGATGAATGAATAAAGATGTGGTATATATATACAATGGAATTATTACTCAACCATCAGAAAGGATGACATCTTACCATTTACACTGACATGGATGGAACTGGAGGGTATTACACTAAGTGAAATAAATCAATCAGAGAAAGACAATTATCATATGATTTCACTCATATGAGGAATATGAGAAACAGCATAGAGCATCATACTGGAAGGGAAGGAAAAACTGAATGGGAAGAAATCAGAGAGGGAGACAAACCACTAGAGACTCTTAACTATGGGAAAGAAATTGAGGGCTGCTGGAGGGGAGGTGGGTAGGGGGATGGGGTAGCTGGGCGATGGGCATTAAAGAGGGCACATGATGTGATGAGCACTGGGTATTATAAAAAAATACAGCTGACCCTTGAACAATGTAGGGGTGAGGGACAAAGACCCCCTCCCCTACACAGTCAAAAATCTGCATTTAACTGTTCACTCCCCCAAAACTGAACTATTAATAGCATACTATTGACTGGAAGCCTTACCAATAATATAAAAAGTCGATTACCACATATTTTGTATGTTATATTTATTATATACTATATTCTTAGAATAATGTAAGCTAGAGGAAAGAAAATGTTAAACTCATAAGGAAGAGAAAATACATTTGCAGTATTGTTTCATGGGGAAAAAAAATCTGTGTATAAATAGGCCTGTGCAGTTCAAATGCATGTTGTTTAAGGGTCAACTGTATTTCTTATCTCTCCCTGGGAGTTGATTAGAGATTGCTATTAAGTTTGTCTCTATGATCTTCTTTGATAAAATGTGAATGGAAGTGACAAATGTCACTTCCAAATAAAAGCTATAAAAGCCTTCACATAGTTCCACCACCTTCTCTTTTCT
Organism: Neomonachus schauinslandi; assembly: GCF_002201575.2. Taxonomy (NCBI): domain Eukaryota; kingdom Metazoa; phylum Chordata; class Mammalia; order Carnivora; family Phocidae; genus Neomonachus; species Neomonachus schauinslandi. Next base: position 45,932,243 of record NC_058405.1, on the reverse strand, counting down.
GACTGCCAAGAGAAAATGAAATAATAAAGTTTCCATATTCCTTTAAAAAAAAGTTTTGAAACTATGGAAACAGGTAAACACCAGAATTCTTTAAATCTATCTGATCAATCAATGACAGTTCCATAGCCATAACAATAATCACAACTGCTTAGGAACACCAACCAATCAATGACAGCATTTTGCTTCTAAAAGTCATCTGGTAGGGACTGGACTTTCAAAAGAAACATTCTCTGAATGTCAGTTAGTCAACAGTCTCACTGTAGTATCCATGCTTCTACAGCTGATGTCAGCACACTCCCATCTTGAAAGTTGCTGAATCTCCAAATTCCACCCTTCCCAAAAGCTCTAAAAGAGATCAGTTCCCTGCTTTGCTTGAAGAGCATACGCCTGACCCACATAGTTTTCCCTCACTTAAATAAGCAATAAATACAATGTGAAGGTTTTTGTTTCAGATACTGAGAGATGGTCTTGTCCTTTGACACATGAAATTTTTAAAAAATGACCAGAAAGGGGTTACTCTGTCAGTTTGGGTCTCCCAGTGAAAATGTGGAGCAGAGCCATGGTTGATCCATAATGGACATATAACCTAAGTGAGAACTGTTATTTGTGTAAGCCAAGTACTTTGTAAAGGTACTTTGTAAACACAAAGTAAGACAGACTAAGCTGAATTATACAGCCTATAAACATAAGTTATGGCTATAGGAAATTACACAAAGAAAGCGAAGTTATAATTTAATTGCCACCCGCCATGAAAGATGAGTTTTCCTCTTATGGAATCAGACTTCTCGTCCCTCATTTACTATAGTCATAGTTTTCACATTTCAGTGCAATGTCTATTTTAAAAGTTTCATTTGTTTCATTAGGAAATTGTTTTTCTATAAGATACATGATCTTCAAAGATTCCTCCTGTGCAAAAAGACTGCCAAAACAATAACAACATGGGCAAAAAATATAAAGCAAAGTAAAAATATGGCGACAAAAGAAATAATGTACATCATTATATTTTAACCAGCCATAAATTTTCAATCCTTAAGCAATTTCTCCCACAGGACTCTGCATTCAGTTTTAAAATGAAAACACATGAGATAATTTCATTTGTCTTTAAAATATGTTAAACTTGGGCACCTGGGTGGCTCAGTTGGTTAAGCGACTGCCTTCGGCTCAGGTCAAGATCCTGGAGTCCCAGGATCGAATCCCGCATCGGGCTCCCTGCTCGGCAGGGAGTCTGCTTCTCCCTCTGACCCTCCTCCCTCTCACGCTGTCTCTCATTGTCTCTCTCTCAAATAAATAAATAAAATCTTTAAAAAAAATAAAATAAAATAAAATATGTTAAACTTGAGGTGCCTGGGTGGCTCAGTCATCAAGCGTCTGCCTTCGGCTCAGGTCACGATCCCAGGGTCCTGGGATCAAGCCCCACATCGGGCTCCCTGCTCTGCGGGAAGCCTGCTTCTCCCTCTCCCACTCCCCCTGCTTGTGTTCCCCCTCTCGCTGTGTCTCTCTCTGTCAAATAAATAAATAAAATCTTTTAAAAATAAATTAAATAAATAAATAAATAAAAATATGTTAAACTTTCCTAGAACCTATTACAAGGAAATAATATGCTCTATTTGTATCTCATTTGATATATGATTATTTTCAAATTTTATTATTTGGTTGAACGTCACAGAATCCACTTTGAAGGACAAAAGAATTCAGTTATCATGGAAACCCACTGAGTCATTTAACAAATATGTGATGGAAACATATTATATGTAAAGTAAGGCCATCAGAGAAGGATCATGGAGCAGGTGCATTTAAACTGGGTCTTGGGGGCACCTGGGTGGCTTATTCAGTTAAAGTGTCTGCCTTAGGCTCAGGTCATGATCTCCAGGTCCTGGGATCAAGCCCCACGTCGGGCTCCCTGTTAAATGGGGGGAGTCTGCTTCTCCCTCTCCCTCCCCTTGCTTATGCTTTCTCTCTCTCACTCACTCTCTCTAATAAATAAATAAAATCTTTTAAAAAAACAAAAAATAGAAAAATAAACTGGGTCTTAAAGTACAGGCAGATAATACACACGTGAGCCTGGCTCTAATCCACATAAGCGAGGCAGAATCCACCATCTCTTCAGTGTTGCCCTGATCTAGCAAGGCAGAGCTCTTCTTCCAACAACGTGACTCATTATTTTTCTCATGTGTATTAGCAATACCCTCTGAGATTTGGCAGAAGGGAAAGAGGGAGTTATGTTTTAGGGTCTGCTCTCAAGTTTTTCCCACTTACTTAGGCAGCATAATTTAACTGTACTACCTCTTCTAACAAATCTGAAGTGAAGTAGAGATTTCAAAGCATACAGGTCATTGGAAATTAATTCAAGGTCTATACATTTCATTGAATTGTTGGCCTATGAAGGCCCAGATTGTCAATAACTTGGGTGAAAATCTTTCTCAAAGTAGACTATTTTTCTATATTTTATTTTTTCTATATGGGCCAGAGCTTTAATCCAAAGCACTGAACCCTAGTCAGGGATTAATAGTGGTGAAAATTGTTAGTTAACTAGATTTGATGGAGCAGCCGAATGATAAGGCTTGATTATAGGCCTCATAATTCACTGGGAAAAATTCATTAGTCAACATTTTCCCTGACACTCCCTTCCTAGTAACAGTCAAAGCACCCTTTCCTACAATTACTTTTCTCACTCAGGAAATTCCAGGATGAACAGATTAAAAGAAAAGCAAATCCTTCACCCTATATTTCACCTACAAAAGTAGGCAGCAACATGATTTGGGGAAATTTCTTGAAGTCGTGATGAAATTTATAGCAGAACAAAAGCCACCTGGGCCTATTATTTATTTTGCAAAGCAAAGTAAGACCTTTTTAAAAAAAACTCATATTCAATTTTATTAAGCATTATTAAAAAGCAATAGAGCTTCCAGGACACATAGGAATATAGTGCACATATCATTTATATGCAGTTGTGCATAAATCATTCCTTTTTTTTTTTTTTCAGATGAATAAAATCAGAACTTCATGGCACTTTCAGAAAATACCCACTTAACTCTCAAGAATAACCCTATAAAAGAAGGCTTATCAAATTCCCCAGAATAAAACTCAGGCCTAAATAGGAAGACTCTGCCATTATACAGACATTCTCCAACCCTTTGACTTAGTGGAATTAATATCACTGCCATCTTTATTACTTAAAATAAATGGAATAATGGCCACTTCCAAGGAAAAACAGTAAATTAACTGGCAGAGCCCATGAACATAAATAAAGCTAAAGTCTCAATGTTTAAAAAAAAATTGTTTTTAAGTTCTCTGGCTAAAAAACTAATTATAATCATCAGCCACTTTGTAAGAAGAGACAAAAGCAGCCCCTCAGCTCCCCACATCAACTTTACTAATGGGCCAAACTAGAGGGAAAATACTGGGCAATGATTCAAACAACCTTGGTCCCAGACTTAGATATACTAAATACAAAAATTTACTATTTGACATGTTGTTAGTTTCTGTTCCTCAGTTTCGTCACCTGAAAATGGGAATCAAATCTCATCCTAGAAGTGTTCAGGCATCAAATTCAAGAATATATACAGAAGTATTCTCTGCAAACTCTAAAATGTAAGGGGCCCCTATTACCACACTTTTATAAAGTCTGTCTGACCTTGAGTTTTAGATACTGGCTTCTCAGTTGACCCCATGGATATTTACTTCTAGACCATCTTGGCATTGACTTTCGGGCATTGCTGGATATGTCCCTACCCTCTCTTTTTCTCATTCTTCCCTGGTATAAAACTGAGTTGATCTCCACCAGTCACAAATATCTGTGAAACACATAAATGTTTCAAAAGTTCTCTGGGAGACTCAGAGCAAAAAGCAAACTGCAAATTCAAAGTTCCAGTAAGACTGTCATGACACTAAATTATTACCACATCTCTCTGGAATTTGTAGGGCTTTTTCTATCCTTAGGATACAAGCAGAATAAATTGGGTAAGGGTTTGGGTCTTAGAGAGCCATTCCAGACAGCCATCTATGAGCACAGACTGGGGCCAAAGATGGCCAAAGAGCCTCTGAATTCCATTATGAGATTGTTGGATAAGGTCGTTTTTCCTACAACATAATGAATAAATTATCTCAGGCTTCCCGACTGTTTTGAAACTAGACATATGACACTTAAACTTGGGGTAAGCAATTACTGAAAAACTGACAACATCTGCGCCAACAAAAAAAGTTCAGAATATTCCCTTCTTCAGCCAGATACATTTAACTGTGTGGGAAGAAGAAGAACTAATCTATGTTTCAATTAGTTCCTAGTGACTCTAGCAAGCTTCGATGGATTAATCAAATTCTGGCTTTTGGGGGGAAGGATTTACTTAAAATCAAACTGATCTGTTGTTCTCATATTATCACTGATAAATCTATATTTACTCTGCTTTAGGGCTTCTGAAGAGTAATAAATTGTCACCACTCCTGCAGTCTGCCTGAGTCTCAAGTCACACTTGAAATGAGTTTAATATTTAGAGCCCCTTTCAAAAGTACTGTTGCTTGCAGACACTCAGTCATAAACTTTCCAACAACAACAACAAAAAACGCCATGGTAGAGGCAAGATTTCATGAAGGCAGAGTCAGATTATAAATCTTTTTCTTGACTTTGGGGATAAGAAAGACAGTTTTACTGAACAAAGGCAAAATTCAAATGCAAAAAAGGTGTGAGGTGAGCATGGTGTGAGTAGTGTGTACGTGTGCATACCTGTTTGTGTGTGTGTACATGTGTGTTAATGGGGTGGGCAAGACATCTAGTAGCTTTCTGAAGTAATATTTCCATCTACTCTCATTCTTACTTAGTGGACCATTCTTCCCAGGCTCTGCCTTTCCTTTCTTTTCCTTTGATGGACACTGACAACAGCCTCTCCTGCTCAGAATACACTCTGCTGGTGTTGCCTGGAAAAGCATCCACATCACTCAGACTCCTTATCATCTCCAGGGACTGTTTGTTCTTTGTCCCTTATGGGACAAAGGCTCTGATAAAACTACATGGCTCTGATGTTTATATACAGATTTCTGCATTGAAAGAACATCAGTGTAGCTCTTCCTGCCAAGAGAGCTGGACTGCTAATGTGACACATCAAATGAGCCTTCTGGACTATGAGGGGTTAACCCATCTGCCAGCCAAGCCAGGGGAAAGGAGCTGACTCCCAGATGCCACTGCTAGCAAAATTAATCCTGGAGCTTAGCATCTGGATGTTTCACTTGCCAGGCGTGCCCCAGTAGGTCTTTTTCATCACTGGGCCAGATTAAAAGGGAATGATGAGCAGAAGCAGTTCCACACCAACAGTGACAAAAAGAAAAAGGAAAAGACATCCTCCACTGAGAAGGAGCCTCCGACTGCCTCCAGGTACTAATGTCCTGCAAACAGCGTATGGGAGCGTTGTGCTCCCGCCAGACACCACCTGAGCTATCTGGCTACTGGAGAAAAGCTCAGGAACATCAGGAGCCACAGGGTAGGGCAGACTGAAAAAGTCCAAGCTACCTTTCACCTAAGCAGACAGGATTTTTAAGTATGTTCTTTGGTTTCAGGCTTCTGGTAGCATTTGTCAGCGGCTTCCACCCCCAGCCTTTTTTTCCCTGCCTTATTTGTTCTGCACCTAACAAGAAATCAAACTTTCCCAAATCCATGTGTCCTCTTGATCTTCTGGTCTTAAGATTTTTTAAACTCCAAACTTCCCATCTTCACAGGTGTTTTCTATCTTTAAAAAAAATCTAGTATTTTGGGGCACCTGGGTGGCTCAGTCGGTTAAGCGTCTGCCTTCGGCTCAGATCATGATCCCAGACTCCTGGGATCGAGCCCCGCATCAGGCTCCCTGCTCAGCGGGGAGTCTGCTTCTCCCTCTACTGCTCCCCCTGCTTTCTCTCTCTCTGTCGAATAAATAAATAATTTTTAAAATCTTTAAAAAAAAATCTAGTATTTTTAACATGTTGTTTTAAACATTCGAAGTATAATTACAGCAACCAGAAATTGGCCAGTGCTGGAAAAACAGTGTGTTCTACCCATCTAGACAAACTTGATGGGAGAGCAGAGTGCTAAAAAAGCAGGAAGGAGGGCCAATAGGATAGACCTGATTTGCAGGGCAAGAACCCCAAAGAAATAATGGGGTCCCAGGAGAGATGGAGCTCTGATATAGGGAATTGAATCCTTTTCCAAAGCTTTAATAAGATGTGTTTTTCTTTCTACTGCCAGATAAAGTTCTGTGTGGGGTAGAGGGGAAGAAAGAAGGTAAGGAGTAGAGGAAACATTTGATGAAAAATGGAGGGGAATGGTTCAGGGCTTTGCTTAGGTTTCAGGTGAGCTTTCCTTCAAAAGTTCCATGAGCAATTTAAACTGTAAGTGTCTGAGAATTAAAGAATTAGCCAGGATGGAGACATGCATTTCCAGGAGTCATTATTGGGGACAATATTTTTTCCATTTAGCAGAAACAGCTAAAAGTGGGTGGCAAAGTAGGACTTTATAAATTAGATCTCTGAATATGAAGCCATATTTTCTAAGCTTATGAGTTAATATTTTTACAAATGGAATATCCAAACTGTAATGTAAATTTCTTGAATTTCTGTTATGTCCTCTGAAAAAAGAATAGTTGGCAAGCCAAATCTCAAGTTTTAGGTTCATGTCCTCCTAGCAAGATAAAATAATTATTTCTAAATGTGAATGTCAAAATGCTTATGGCTGGTTGAATCTAAGCATGGTTAGTTGACTCTTTTATAGAAGTGACTTTTAAAAAAACCAACCTACTCAATAAGGAAATGAAACCTTCCTCAAATTCTTCCCTCCTGCTCATTATTGTATGTGATTCGTTATCATTTTGGAAACTATGTATCCCAGTTTTCCTGGACAGTTATTCTTCTTACCCTAGTGAAATGATTTACAGCACCAACATTTTATTCTCATAAATGTCCTGGTCTGGGTGATAAATTATATTGTCTTCCTGCTTAGAAAGGGTTGCAACATTCTGATGTACACAAGTTGAGGCCACAGGGTCAGGACATCAGGGGCTGGCTAGAACAGCAATCCTAGGGTGAGGCATAGACCCCAGCATAGGGCCCAGGAGAGAGAGCCCAAACTGAGCACAACTGGAACTAGCAAGCCAGTGTCCCATGGCTCCTACTGCATCACTTCTCATTTATAAAGTCTGGTTAAATGTTCAAAGTCCCCTCAACTAAGTATGCAGAATTAAATGACCAGTGCCCACTCTGGGGTCTGAACATAAAGAGGAAAAAAAAAAAAAACATAGTTGTTGTTCATAAACAACTAACATTGCAATATTAGAACATACAAAGTTTTCTCAGACCCTGTATTTTATTTGATCTTTCAGACAGAATAGTTCACAGGTGAACAAAACCAAATTCAGAGAGGTTGAGTCATTTAAGATCAGACAGTAAAGAGTTGAGGTTCAAACCCATAGTTCCTAACCAAGGTTTCTTTGGCAATAGTTCTATTTCTTATAGGATCAGCTGCACATAGGAAAGTATATGATACAAGACTTCAATATGGCAGGAGGCAGAAGAATTAATGAAACAAGGATTCTAGTCACAGGCCATGTTAAATTAGACAAAGTTCTGGAGTTTCTATTTCCCCCTTTGTGAAAAAATTAGTCATATTTCATGACTTATCTTCCTCATAGTATCCCACAATGAAGTACTCCTGAAAACTCAAAAAGTGATGCAAAGTTTTATTCCCATTAGAATATAGAAATAATTAATGATTCCTACAGTAATTGTAACTAAACAAAGCATTTCCTGAAGAAAAATGCTAGGTTGGGGGCAGGAGGTATATGGGAGATCCCTGTACTGCTAAGGTCATCAGAGTCAGTAAAATACTGCAATATTTCTCAGCTGCTGATTAATGGCCACTTGCTCTAGTCCCTTGAGTACCTAGCCCCATACCTGAGATCTCCTAAATCTCCCCATGGGTCAGAAAATAAAGGATCAACACTGGCAGGCTTCAGTGCTAAGGCCAGTACCAACCAGGCTCACTAGCACTTGACCCTTGTCCCTGTCTCTCAGGGACATTTCTAAGCAATAAAAGGAAGACTCCAGCTATGTGTCTGCAGCTTGCTTTCTGATGTAGCCAGAGTCATGTTGCCAACATCCCCCTATGTTCCTGTGATAAATGCCCACGTGAAAATGGTACCACTTTCTGTACCCACTGCAAGATAATAAAATTCCCAGAAATATAAAAATTATGGCTGGGATGGAAGATTTATCAAAATGTGATGCTTGACTTCCAATGACATTAATGCAGCTGTAGAGAAGGTCTAACCTTGGGAGATCCGAGAGCAGTGGGCAGGTTCTTGATTACCTATTTACTGTCTTTGGAAAAGCAAGAATTAAAGAGTGCTTCAATTACTCAGAAGTTTATTCTCCAACTCACAGCAATGTAATGCAGGTGGACCAGGAATAGAACCCTTCAAAGCCAGCTGAACCATATTATAGAAAGGCCATTTTCACCAGGAATTTGAGAAACTCAACACCAACACCAACATCACTTGTCTCCAGCTTAAAATCTGAGACAGCTCCAACAGCTGTTAGACAGTGAGGATAACCTAAGAGAAACCACCAGCCCTGTTTGCAGGTAAATGTCAGAGTAGGACTTACTCTGCTCCTTCAGGGAAAGAAACAGCAAAACCAAACAAAAACAAGCATGGCACTTATGAAAGTTGTCTGCACTTTAAAAAGGGAGAGGATGTAAGCAGTAAAAATGCAAAAGAAAAACATACTTTTGAGAAAAGATCTATTACAGGAAATGGTAAAATAGATCTTTTTTTTTTTCAGGAACCTGATTTTTATTACCAACCACATGGAAGGAAACATGGACTCTATGAAATAAAATGTCAACATTTAGATATAAAGGAAACTGACTGGATTAGGGAACTAGATTTTTTTAAGACTGTAATGATATAAAATTGCAATAAATTAAAGCATTCATTCAATATATCTTTATAAAGAGCCAGGCAATCTCAGGATAAAAAGGTGAGCAAGATATTAGAAGAAATACAGAAAATTAAATCAGTCCAACAGTCAACAAACTTAACACTTCAAAAATGCAGAAGGTGTTGACTGGAAAACTGGCCCGCACACGGAGGGCAAGGAGACAGAAGAGGCAGGCCACTCCAGACTGCTAGCTACCGGATCTGATAAGGGAAGGAATTTACTCACTTCGGACGCTGGTCTGGAGCAGCCGGAAGACGAGTAGATGTCCGCACCTGCTAGTCAGCGTCTTAAAAGATTAAACAGAGACCTTGGCGGTCACGTACACATCCTGACAGTCTCAATGACACCTTACTCTTTCCAGACTGTTCTTAAAAACGGTTTCCACTGTGGGAACCTCCCCGGGCCAGAAGACAGCAGGCAGATCGGGGCTGGGGCTGGTGAAGAGGCTCCGATTGCCGGGATTGGGCTCCAATTGTCCGGACTGAGCTCTGATTGCCCGGATTCAACTCTGGGGTTAACTGGCGTTCACGTCCTCTCGGTGACCTCCACCGATAGAAGGACAAGAAAGAAAAATTATATGTTTAAAGGTGATTAAAGTGGAAGACAGAAAATAAGGATTTAGAAATGAGAATTGATTTCCTGGAAAATAAAAAATCATAACAAATATGACAGAATAAAAAACGATGTAATAAAAGAGTAAAGCTTTCCTAGTAGAGTAAAAGATTCTTATGTTTTACCAATAGATTAAAACATTCCTAATGTTTCCTAAGTTATGTAAGGGAACCTAGGAAACATCTCAAGAAAGACCCGAGGTCTTACTTTTCCGCATCACATTCTGGTGAAGTGGATTTCAAGAAAAAGGGAGCAAATCATGCTTCCCTGAGGCTGGGGGCAGAACACGCAGAAATTAACCTCTCTTGGAAGAAAACCTGCGAAGCTGGCTACTCTATAGCGTTAAAAGCCATTAAAAGAAAGGTAAGAGACAAAACAAACACTTAAAGATGTTTTGGAAAAGAAAAGGTTTACCACCAAACCCTGTGCTCAGCCAAGTTATCATTCAAGTAAAAAGACAAATTATTTGTGGTAATGCACAGGCTCACAAAGGATATCTTCCAAAGTTCTTCGTGAAAATGTTCACTGTTCAAAAGTTCAGTCAAAAAGGGAGCCAAGAAGTGAACCTGTGGTATGAAAGGATGCACAGAAGGCAATAAAGTCACTTAAATATAATAACAGTTGTAAAACAAAAATAAAATATGAGCAATGATTCAGAAAGAATAGCTTCTTACTGCAAATATATAATAATATAATAATATCTATTTATCCAAAAACCCCATACCATATGAAAAAAACCTGTAAAATAGATGGGGTGAATAAAAGTGGGTACTTAGTGTAGCAGAGTAGCAACAGCTTCTGGTTCATTCATGACATTGATAATCAGCAAAATATGTGTTCAAATATGCTATTTTTAAATTTTAATAGTAACCTCTAAAATACTGCTTTCAGTGTGGGGGAGGGGGAGTTCTTCCAAATTGTTAAGCAAAAAAAAAATTAGAATGAACACATTTCATATGACAAAAAAAGTAAACAAAGTAGTCTTTAAAAAGGCAAAACATACAAACAACAAAATACAAAATACAGAAATCTCCAAACAATATGACAAAATGATATCAAATGTAACATTTATAATAATAAACACCTCTGCTAAAAGATAACCCTTAGACTTCACTACAAAACGAAAGGTAGCCTCCCTAAAGCAAAATAACAAAGAAATATTAAAAGTAAATGTTTGGACAAAATGCAGCAATTAAACCAAAGGAAAAAGAAACTGCCAAATTATATTAATAACAGAAAAATGGTCTTCAACAAAAATGAAATAAGCAATATCTTATTTCTGTATGAAGATACAATCTATAATAATGATACTGGAATCAAGCAATTATACGTTATAATATAAAATATAGGAAGCAAAAACTATTAAAAATACAATAAGAGATAACAGAAACACAACAGTAGGTACAGATTTTAATACAACATTCATAGGCTTTAATAAGTAAATAAGATTAAAAATGATACAAAATCCTAAATAGTTAATAATATTATTTAACATATTTATATTGAATTCTATATGGAAAACAGAAATAATGCACTTTTTTCCTCAAGTGTCCATGGAACTTTTACAAAAGCAGTTATATGAGACCATTAAAAAAAGTACAGGGGTGCCTGGGTGGCTCAATCAGATCAAGCGTCTGACTTCGGCTCAAGTCATGATCTCAGGATCCTGGGATCAAGCCCCTCATCGGGCTCCCTGCTCATCAGGGAGTCTGCTTGTCCCTTTGGTCCTGTGTGCTCTCTCCCTCTCCTTCTCTCTCCCTCTCTCTCTCAAATAAAATCTTTTTTAAAAAAAAATATAAATAAAACTCCAAAAATTCCATGATACATATTGTTTGAAATCAATTCAAAAACAGTAATAGTGACAACCCTACAAATTAATATCAAAGTGTTAAACAAAAAATTTCAAATGTTTGAAAAATGTATTAACCTCATAAACAACTTACGTTAAAAAAATAAAAATAACAATTACAGAAAAATTTTAAAGTAGCACTCATGATAAAAATGCATACCAAACACCTGGGAAGTGGCCAAAATTACTCGAAAGAACTATTCTCCTTAATCTAAAATGCTTTTATTATTTAAAAAAAAAAAAGCAGAAGAATTATGGATTCAATGAAGTTGCAAAGAAAGTAAAAAGAGGTACCATGGATCTTTCACCCAGTTTTCCTCAATGGTCATGTTGTCCGTAGTTATAGCACAACATCAAAACCAGGAAATTACATTGAGGCAATGAGTATGTATAATTGTATTGTTATACTATCACATGTGTAGATTTGTGTAACTGCTACAACATGAAGATATAGAATTATTCCATTACTACAATGATCTCCCTCCTTCTACCTCTTTATAATCACACCCATTTTCCTTTCTTCCACCATCCCTTACTCCTGACAACCACTAATCTGTTTTCCATTTCTATATTTTGGCTATTCTGAGAATGTTATAAAATTATACAAGAGGTTGACTTTTTTCACTCAGCATAACTATCTCAGGATCCATCCAGGTCGTTACATGTATCAATAGTCTATTCCTTTCTGTTGCTGGGTGCTATTTCATGTATGAATGTACCAGTGTCTGTTTAGCCATCTACCTATTGAAGAATATTTTGATTGTTTCCATTTTTTTTGCTATTATGAATAAATATGAATATTTGTGTACACAAAAAAGGAGAAATATGTTAACTAAATCTAATTACACAAATTGGAAAGGAGGTACAACAAAGCAATTTTAATGTACAAATTAGCAATTTAAGATAAAAATTAAAAAGTAGAATTGCTTAATCTAAGGAGTTCTTTGAAAATAAGTCACTCTGGGCGCCTGGGTGGCTCAGTTGGTTAAGCGACTGCCTTCGGCTCAGGTCATGATCCTGGAGTCCCGGGATCGAGTCCCACATCGGGCTCCCTGCTCAGCGGGGAGCCTGCTTCTCCCTCTGACCCTCCCCCCTCTCATGTACTCTCTCTCTCTCATTCTCGCTCTCTCAAATAAATAAATAAATCTTTAAAAAAAAAAAAAAAAGAAAAGAAAATAAGTCACTCAAAATAACTATTCTCAAAAAATAATTTAAAATAAATCCTAATACACAAATTTAGAATGAGAAAGCATATGCAGTACAGAGGTGATTAAAAATAATACCATGTATTGGCCTATGTAAAGCTTTGAACATATCAACATATTATACATTTTTTCATAGGAAATGTAGTTAATTAAGTTGACCCAGAAGAGGTAGATATCATGGGAAGAATTTAGAAGTCAGTAAATTACTCAGCAAAAATGTTCCAAATTAAAACAAGGTATTATACTGTATAAATCCCTCTGTATAAAATAAAAATACATGATTAGTTTCCAGCTTATTTTATAATTTTTTGCATAATCTTAATACCTAAATATAAAAATAGGCAAAATAGGAATTCAGGCCAACTTCACATATACATATTTGAAAATTTTAAGTAAAATCTTACAAAAACTATTATAATTTTATTTTTATTATTATTATTATTTTATTACAAATACAATTTTTCACCATGACTGCAAGACTTATTTTTGTCATGCAATAAGAGCGTATTTTATATTAAGAAGTTTGTTAAGGGGCGCCTGAGTGGCTCAGTCGTTAAGCTTCTGCCTTTGGCTCAGGTCATGATCCCAGGGTCCTGGGATCGAGTCCCACATCCGGCTCCCTGCTCGGTGGGAAGCCTGCTTCTCCCTCTCCCACTCCCCCTGCTTGTGTTCCTGCTCTCGCTATCTCTGTCTCTATCAAATAAATAAATAAAATCTTTTAAAAAAAAAAGTTTGTTTTAAGATGTCAAATAATAATTGAAAAGAAAAACGTTTCATTAGTACATACTAAAAGGAATTCGCTAAAATTCTACATATATCCCACCGTATTAACAAAGAAAATCTCCAAAAGATCACAGCAAGAATTTCAGAGGTCTCTCATAAATTTGCTATATTGTATCACTATATATACAGCTGCGTTGTGAACTGAGACCCAAATGACAATTCTGGCTCCTCCGTCAACTGAGTTTACTGGAGTTTACCTGATTCAAACCAGAATCTTCATCCATATCCATGTAAAAGTCTGTCCTTTGGAAAGCTTACTGTGGTAACACTGTGCTCTGCTTCCTAGATTCTCCCTTCAAGGAAGAACCTGTTGCCCAGATGCTAGGAGTACCTCCAGCAGACAGCCTTTGGCTCTCAGCCTCTAGGGATTATCTCAAATGCAGAGAACTGCCTCACCCAAGGTCATACCTTTTCTGAGGTGGCCCACATGCAACACAGGGGTATAAGGTGCTGGCCATTCTAACCCAACTAAGGACAACATTAGGATTGCTCTTGCTCTGGAATTCCTTTGGAATCAACAGAGGCCACCCTTAGGACTGTATGGAAGCTCAACCTCTTTTTCTGCCCAATCCTGCTTCTTTTCCCTCCCATTTCACAGGTGTTCATCCACAAGGTGCTCCTTAATAAACATCCCCAGCTAAATTCTGTCTCAGAGTCTGCTTCCTAAGGAATCCAACCTATAACATTATGACATATTAATGTTATCTTATTCAGTACCTAGCCCCAATATTTGGGCCAGGCATTGTCTCTTAGGGCAGGGACTTAAAAAAGTGTCAGGAAGGGGCGCCTGGGTGGCTCAGTGGTTAAGCGCCTGCCTTCGGCTCAGGTCATGATCCCAGCTTTCTGGGATCGAGCCCCGCATCGGGCTCCCCGCTCGGCGGGAAGCCTGCCTCTCCCCCCTCCACTCCCCCTGCCTGTGCTCCTCTCTCACTGTGTCTCTGTCAAATAAATAAATAAAATCTTTAAAAAAAAAAAAAAAGTGTCAGGAACACGGGCGGCCCTGCATTGTCACCTCAGGGCTAGAGATTCATCTTTGCCCTACTTCTTTTTTTTTTTTTTTTTTTTTTTAAAGATTTTATTTATTTATTTGAGAGAGAGAGAATGAGAGAGAGAGAGAGCACATGAGAGGGGGGAGGGTCAGAGGGAGAAGCAGACCCCCCGCCGAGCAGGGAGCCCGATGCGGGACTCGATCCTGTGACTCCGGGATCATGACCTGAGCCGAAGGCAGTCGCTTAACCGACTGAGCCACCCAGGTGCCCCCATCTTTGCCCTACTTCTGAGAGAAGAAGAAACTGAGCCTGTTTTTCATCTGTAAGATATAGAAATCTAAGGGATTTCTAAGCCCTTTCTGATTCTAAAAATGCCGTATGATGAGATATTCAAACGTATATATTAAAGACTTTAATAACCATACATTCATTTAAATAATTTTCTAAATGACATAATATAATCACTCAGTAAAAATAAATTGTTGGATTGTTTGAGGTTAAAGCTAGAATAGTTACTTAGGGAGCCAAAATTAGGAGAGGTAATGAACATTATCTTCACTCATTTACCAACTTTTTTATTCATCAATCACTTGAGCAATTACTATGTGCCAAGTATTGTGCTATGTTCTAAAATTAGTAAAACGTGGCCCCTGCCCTTGAGAAGCTTACAATTTAATGGGGGAAAAAATGAAACCTAAAATAATGTAACAATAATCGACTAAGATAAAGTCAGCAATAAAATGCAGTAAGTTCTGCTGGACCATAGAGGAATGCATGTAACTCCACCTGAGGAGCCCAGGAATGGCTCCCCAGAGGGGCTGACAGTCTCTGGAGTAGAAAATGAAAGCTGTTCAGGAAGAGGAGGCGATGTACATAAAGGCACAATCTCAACAACCAATATGGTGTTTGGAGAGCATAGGACATGGTCAGGGCAGTCAGAAAGGGTTAGCAAATCAGTTTGAGGATCCTGTAGAGCAGTGTTAACTGTGCTTCCTGGAGCTACCCTGTGCATCTCATGTGCTCAAGATGATGATTCTCTGGATGTAGGTTGTGGCCCAGAAATCTGCAAGCCAACTTGATTGGATTGATTTACAGATGAGGTCTGCAAATTATCCTTTAAGAAACACTGGAGGTGCCAGTACATTCCAGTATGCCTGGGACAATCTCACTTTTCACCTATTATCCCAGCATAACTAGCAATGATTTGAGCATTCACTCTCAGAAGTGTGCTTGTTTGGATGATAAATTATTGCTCTCATTCCAGTCACACATGGGTATCATGAAGGTGCCCCAGGGACCACAGAGAAGGGTAAGGGGTAAAAGATGTTTTAAGGAGGGGAGGCTCTGGTCCTTCACCTGATACAATTTGATCTATGTTATTCATTGGGCTTCTGCTGGAGATTTCTTCTGAAGAACAAGTTCTGATACAAACAGAAATAAAAATGGAGAATCATTGAATGCTTTTAAACATGCAATGACATGCTCAGATAGATAGATGACCTTGGTATAGAGAGATGGATCATAGATCATCTTGGTATCTGTATAGACTATGAAGTAGAATTAGGTGATCCAAATAAGAAATTGTTCAGCTGTCCAATGGGGGAATGATGGAGGCCCTAAATAAAATAATGAGATATTGGGAAATATTTGAGAAATTTCAAAACTGGCATGACTTGTTAATTAATTTTCAGGAGTGGGGTGAAAGATGTGGGTGAGTTATGGATGACTCCCATGTGAACATATTCCACTAAAGAAGAGAACCCAGAATACACTGCATGAATGCTCTATTATTTAACAGCTTAGGAAAATCTTCTGCAAAGGGCAAAGAGGATTTAGTGAGAAAGGCCAAATCTCTTGCCTACATATACAATAATGACAGCATTTATTCCACTTATAAAAATGTTCTGTTACATTAAACTTTACTAAGCATTTTTAGATAGTCAGACTATACCCCCCAAAAATAAAATTATAATGCTGAGATTCAGAATCATAATGAAGTAAAAATCTACTAGTGCTGTATGTAAGTGTGTAATCAAAATTCTAAACTGGGATGAATCCAGGATTTGGGGAACTGAAGATTATAAAATTTTGAGGGTTGTTTTTTAAAAAAGAATACCAAACCAGGTAGAAAAATACATTTTTATTCAGGAAAAGAAAAATATGTAAATTATAAGTTTTAAAATATGAAAATATCTGGGGCACCTGGGTGGCTCAGTAGTTAAGCGTCTGCCTTCAGCTCAGGTCATGATCCCAGGGTCCTGGGATCGAGCCCCGCATCGGGCTCCCTGCTTGGTGGGAAGCCTGCTTCTCCCTCTCCCACTCCCCCTGCTTGTGTTCCCCCTCTCGCTGTCTCTCTCTGTCAAATAAATAAATAAAATCTTTAAAAAAAATAAAATAAAATAAAATAAAATATGAAAATATCACAAACAAAACCAAGCAAATACATTTATTAATTACCTGCTCAATATCTCCCTATAATACTTGTCCCATATAACTGACTATATCTTCTTCAATCGCCTCTTCATAAAATATGATTTTATATGATTTCTTATAGCAGGATTTCTCAAGCTTTGCAATCTTTGTATTATTGACAATGTGAACCAGGTAATTCTTCATCGGGATCAGGTGGAGGGAAAAGAGGAAACATGCTGCTCTATGAATTACAGGAATTTTTGCAGCATCTCTGACCTCTACCCACTAGATGCCAGTAGCATCCCCCCAGTTGTGACCATCAAAAATGTCTCCAGACATTGTCAAATATTCCCTGTAAGGACAAATATCACACCCAGTTGAAAATCACTATTCTTTGGAAAGAAGGGAAAGATAGTGTCTTAGTCAACTCAGGCTGCCATAACAAAATACTTCAGACTGGGCAGCTTAAACAACAGAAATTTTCTCACAGTTCTGGAGACTGGAAACTCAAAAATCAAGGTTCTGACGGGGTTTGGTTTCTGGTGAGAGCCCTTTGGCTTGCAGATAGCTGCCTTCTCACCATGTCCTTCCACGGCAGGGAGGTAGGAAGGGGAAGTAGAGAGAGAGCAAGCTCTGTGTTATCTTCTCTTACGAGTACACAAATCCTATCAACCCATTCTTGTGACCTCATTTTTATCTTCATTACCTTACTGTAGGCCCTATCTCCAAACACGGTCACATTGAGGGTTTCAATTAGGGCTTCAACATAACGAAGTTTGGGGATAACACAATTCAATAGAAAGCAGATAATTAAGTCTTCTTTTATATGGTTGGGCAAAGAAAAAAACAGTATTTGGGGAAAGTTTCTATAAGCTTCACAACTCTATTGCTAATATGTGAATTTTACAATTGTTATCAAATTTGAGAAAATATCAAGTTTCTTTCATAAATAGCCTATAAAATTTTAGGACATTTCAAGTTTTCTAGAACAATGATTAATCTTACATGCTTCTTGAATTAATGATGCTCGTTTATCAGTTCATCACAGATGTCCTCATTGTCATGGTATATTATGAGTTTTATATTTCTGTTGTCCATGTCACATCAGCAAGAAATTAGTAAGAAATATGCACACGTCCTAGTTTGGGCAAAGCTATTTCAGACAAGGAGAAGAGCATAAGCAAAGGTTTGCCCTATCAATGGCAGAGTCTGTTTGGGTAGAGTGTGGCATATAGGTAGGCCAGTAGTGGATGAGAACATTGGGGAAAAAATGCTCTGGAGTCAGGAGGGGAGGTGGGGAAGATTGTCAAGTGCTGGCAAGTGACTAAAAATAGATGACCATGATTTGAAGTTTGGGTTAAGGAATCAAAGATTGGTTGATAGACCACTAGGCATATAAAAGGTAATATAGTGTGAAGATCATTAGCATCAGAGTCAATAGCCAAACTTCAGTTTAAACAAAGATCTGACACGCACTCACCTCTGAAACCTTTCACTGTGTCAGTTCATGTTGGCAGACACCAAGTTGGAATTAGATGTACGAGAGATTCCTTGAGGGAGAATGCCCATGGAAGATAAGAAAGAGAAAAAAGATAGAGAGAACCTTTCAAATGTGATGAGGATCTGACACCTGTGGAAGGAAAGAGAGAAGGAAGGAGAATTGGGTGGAGGGCCATACAGCTGCAGTATAGCTCTGAGAAAGTCGAGGCTCCAGGGCAAAGACTGCCCATTCCATAATGGGCAGGAATGGTCTGGCTCTAGAACTCCGACCACACAGAGTCACTGGCTCAGAGCAGCCTGGAGAGAGCATGGTCTTGGTGTGATGCTGAAGGTGCAGAGGCTGGAGGAGATATGCCAACACGTTCTCTGGAAGGGACATGTGAGCTGTGCACCTTCAAAGCTGCCCACTAGCCGTGGCTTACTCATAGAAGTAATTGCAGTGCACATAAATCCATGCTAATAGACCCAAACTAAATGTATCTCACACGCATTCTCCTTAGATCAAAAATGTGCCCCGGCCCACTGGCAATGCCACCAGGCATGAGTGGAAATAATGATAGATTGGAAGATGAAGTGAAAAGACACAATGGTTATCATCGGTTGCAGTTAAAATATCTTACTTTTGCAAATTTACAAAATCATATGTATATGTGAACACAGCGCTGAAGCCCCTGCCAGGGCATCAGAAGGGGCCCATGCAAATGAAGACCTGGAAACTTAAGATTCTTTAGCTTCACATAAATCTACTATTTCTAGAGGTGGTGGTGATTTATTTTTTTACTGGACATGCACTAGCATTGAGACCTAGTCCCACTTCTAAATCCCCAAAGCTCTCAGACAACTAAAACTAGCAGAGAATGAGTACATCTGGAAAAACAGAAGAGCTTTCCCCCTTCTAGAATACAAAATCACCAAGTTCAGTTGAACCAGAGAGCCCTCATTTTTCACTTTGGGTCAGAGGTCAAAATCTAAGGGTTCAGTTCAAGGGTGAAGGGCAGGTGCCTATGGAGTGAGGAAGTTCAAGGTGGGGACAGTTCTCAATATGATGTACATGAGAGCTACGGATAAGGGAAGTCCACGTAGGACAATGTAAAACAAAAACAAAGATAAAAACAGGTCAAAAGCAGGATCCAAACCAGGTGAAGGGGTTGCTGGGATCTAAAAGAGTAACCCAGAGCCCTAGTCAACAGTTAGGGCTAGCCTCTAGACTTAGGGGCTAGGGGAGAGGGGAGAGGAGGACACCAGGAGGCCAGACCTCCTTGTCAGCTGACTGACTTTATTGGTGCATCGTGAGGGTGGGCAAACTACATTGTGAATTCACTATGCCCAGATGTCACTGAGGAAGGAGCTGCTGAAACATTACTACGCGGTCCCCTTTGTCTTAGGAACTGAGCAAGGGAAGACAGGCCTTTATTACCCATACCTAGGCAGAGTAGGGGAAGGAAGACAGGTAATGAATGGGGAATTACATCCATGCTGGGCATCCAAGCCTCAGAGCTCTAAATGTCCTAATCACCACCTCCAAGCTGTCAAGATACTAATAAAAGGAAAGCCTAGCCAAGATGAGACCCTGAGAGACATAGAAAAAGAGTTACCAGAGGAGGATAAAAACAGCAATCGTGCATGTGTGCACTAACACATGCACTTTACTGGTACAAAATGAGATGCAAGCAAGTCGGAAAATAATCCTGCAGGACAGATCAAGAGAAAAATCAAAATAACGGGAGAAATGGCAAAAAGAGACCTTAGGAGGGTCACAGACAAGTGGCCCTTTGCAGTTGCATCATTTGTACAAAATCCAGGTGTAAGCAGCAAAACTGGCACATCTTTAAGTTTAAAAATCTCTTTCTTAAACAGTTAATTTGTGTCCCAGTTCTCTGGTTATTGGTCTCATGTTACCCCTAAAAAATAATTTAGAACCTACTAGTGGGCAGAAGGAATTAAGGATCCTCTCTAGCTATAAATTATTTATCACCTTATTCCACTTTCTCTTTACCTTCATTGCGATGCTTCCAAATTGACAAAGAAACCTATTTACTGTTAATTGATTACCACTCTAAATTCATTGAGATTGCAGCAGTAACAAGCATCTCAAGTAGTTCAGCTGAGATTAGCTGTATCAAATCACAGAAGAGGAGGTGAGATGCAGCTACCGCAGGTTCTCCTCACTGACAGTAGACTTCCAATTTCAAGTGCACATGCTTCGGAATTCAATACAACTGTCTTAGTTTGTCTGAAAGATGAGCTAAAGCAGCGAGCTTCATCTTTGCAGCACAAATGATGGTCAATGGGAGTTAAGTCAGGGCAAAAAAAAGAATTACTGGTTCTACTACATGTTAAAACTTACTAAAAATAATTAAAAATTCTTGATAACATATTTGTTGATAGCATTAGAAAAAGTTTTCATTTTTACTCAGTTCTAGCTCCCCAAATATAATAAGCATTAAATTCTAAAGCAAATAAATGCAGCAGAATCTAGTGTTGCATGGGAATAAGGAAATATTCTGCACAAAGAAAATGTGCTCTAAGGAGTTGTATCTTATTTCACAATATTTTCCAGAAATGACTTATTCATATTATCCATTCACTACTACTGTTTTACTGTTGAAATTGCTATTCCCCAAAATTGGGAGTATTTCTTATCAAAGCCATAGTTAATTATAATAAAGCCAGAGGTCAGGAGGACAAGAACAATCTAAGAAAAAATAAATTAATATACATAAGAACTTGGACCCAATCTACAAGAATGACAATTTACATCGCAAATATTAACATCAACTGATTCATTCAACAATACGAATTGAATTCATTCCTGGATCAAGCCAAACATGATACTAATAGGAAGCAAATCTGAGCAAAAGCTCCTGTCCTCATGGACCATACATACAAAGCAGGATGGAGGGTGTTGTGAGAAAAACAATAAATAAATTTATACTGTGTTAAGCAGTGATCAATGCTATGGAGGAAAGAGAGCGGAAGTATGGGGACAGAGTTGCCCTCTTATAATGAATGGTCAAGAAAGACTTTCTGACAAGGTGATATTTGAGGATTTTTATTGATTTATTTATTTGAGAGACTGAGAGCACAAGCAGAGGGAGGGGCAGAGGAAGCCGGAAAGAGTCTTAGGCAGACTCTGAGTTGAGCAGAGCTCAATCTCACCACCCTGAAATCATGACCTGGGCTAAAACCACAAGTCGGAGGCTCAACCGACTGAGCCACCTTCAGGCACCCCCAAGGTGATATTTTAGCAGAGATACCAATAAAGTGTGGAAAGAAGCTATTTGTCTATCTGACAAAAGAGAATTCTATGCAGAAATGTTAGCAGGTAGAAAAGCACTGAGATGGCAGTTTGTCAGCATGTTTGAGGAACTAAAAAGTGGTCAAGTCTGATGGAGCAAAGGGGGTGTGAGAGAAAGGTCGGCCACGATGTCAGACTTCAGATCAAGTGGAGTGTGGCAACCACTGTCCAGACTTTGCCTCTTCCCTTGTGAATGGACCAGTCTGGCCCAAGAGAATGGGAACAAGGGGACTGGGAGGAGGAAGGGAGAGGTATTTAGGCGGTTAGCAGAGTAGCCCAGGCAAAAGATGTTGTTGGGAGATGTCAGTGGAGGATGTAACAGTTCAAAGACAGGATCGACAGTGTCGATTTCCATTGAGAAGGAGTCGAGGACAGCTGAGGTTCATGTCCTGCAGTTGAAATTTGTCAAGAAGGGAAGACTGTAGGGGAAGGTGGGCAGATTTGAGGCAAGGAAACTGAGTTCTATTTTGATCATTCAAAATTGAGATGACAATTAGCTATCCAAGGGGAGATGTGCATGTATATGTATCTTTCACCGGTCATATTACTGACAAAAATCCCTGTTGCTGCAAGTAAGGATTGAATCATGGATTAAATTTAAAAAAAAGTCTGAGGCATCAGAGAAACACTGAAAGACTATTGAACTGAAATAGTGAAAATGCCAAAATGCCACCAGCTGAATGATCTCAGGGTGTCAACTTTTCAGGGACTCAGAAGTCTCTCCTCTCTGAAATAAAGTATAACTAAGTCCATGAATGAATGACTCAGCCCTTTCAAATTCAGAGAGGATGATATAAATCCTCCCAAACCATTCCCCTCAAATAGAGCCCTCCTGTCCACTCCAGGAAAAAAAAAAATTATTTTGTACATGACAAGTTTCTTCCTTTGGGAATTGGACTTGTGTTGGGGCCCATCTTTTGCAGAAGCCGCGCACTGTGGAGGGAGAAATGCACAAGCATCAGGCTCAGCACATTCCAATTCTGGCTCTCCTGGCAGGTGCTTGGTAACCTTGCTCAGATCTCCCAAATTCTGCCCAAGTGTCCTTACTTATAAAAGAAACCAAGTAATACTGTTCTCACAAAGTTGCTGCAAAGACATAAAAATCAAAGAATTTAACACCATGTAATATGGTACATAATGAAGTGGGATTTAGACTCTACCATTTGATTTAGACTATACCATAATGTTTAGTTCCATCCTTTCTTTTTCATCTCCCCACTCCCCACTCCGCAGCTTGAGGGGAGCTGGACAAGAACCAAGCCCTTTAGTGTCAGGTTGATTAGTCATGTAGCTGAATGAGAGAGCTCTCAATTGATATGAATTAATTTACGCAGTGGGGAGGCCGAGAGAACTACATTTTTAGCATCTACTATATGCAAGGTATTTTGTAAGTGTTGCTCAAATTAATCTCCATAACAAACATACAAGGTAAATATTTTCATCCTATTTTATAAATAAGGAATCGGAGGTTCTGAAAGGTTAAGTAATTCAAGTAATTCACACAAGATCATGCAACCGTAATTGTTTCGCAGCCATGCCTGATTTTGCAACCTCTTTCTCTCCCTTGATGCTGCTTCCCACCCTCGCTGGGTGCCTAGTGCTGTTTTGAAACATGATGGTGGGACCAGGTCTCCAGACTAAGAATAGCCTGTGAACATGACCTGTCTAGACTTTTGCCTGTCTATGCCTCTCTCTTCTCTGAGTCCCACCTGCCACTGTGCTCTGTCTGTACTTCACTTTTTATGATCAAAGCCCTTCTTTAAATCAATGTTATTCCTGATCAGTCATCTAAGCATGTCTGCAGCCAGCAGCCTGGTCTGCAAATCTAGCCAGCAATCTCCTTTGACTACTGTTATTCAACTTTGTAGAAACCTAGAAGTCATCTTTAAGTTTCCCACCTAAGTCACTGCTAACGTCCAATCCATCATCAAGTGCTGTTGTTTCTAGATCTAAAATATCTTTTGAACATCCCCACTTCAATTTCTATAACCATCATCCTACTTCCGGTCACGAACCACCTGTCACCTGGATTTCTCCCCGTTTTCTCTCTTCCCCACTCCCAATTTATTCCCTAGTTAGCAAAGTAAGATTTTTAAAGTAGAAACTAATGATGCACGCCCCTTTCCTTTAAAATAACTTCCTTAGCTTCTCACTGCTCCTCCAATAACATCCCTACCCTTTTCAGGAAGGTACACTTACCCACAAGCTGGCATGACCTGGGTCTTGCTCTCACCTTTACTCTCCATGCACCAGCGGCATCCCTTCACTTCCAAGGGAGGCAAACTCCTTCTTCTCTGAGTTGTCACACTCCCTCCCCTCTTCCTCACATTCCCTGCTCCTTGTCATCCTTCCAGTTTCTGTGTACACATTACCTCTCCATCTCTATACTCCTTTCCGTTGCTTTGTAGCAATTCCAGTTTGCAACTGCATCTAGTTGACTGCCAAGGGAAAGAAGAGCTTTCCAAGCAGAGGTAAGAGCAGCTGTAAACCTGTGCAAGGGTTCTGATCAGAGGTGAGAAAGAGCTATGTATGCTCAAAAAATTGAAAAACAAAATTCTAAAAGGCAGTCTTTGCGTCTCCCTGCAAAGACTGTGGACTCCATGGAGGCAGAACCATTCTGTCTTATTCACCAATTCCCCTAGGCTGATAGAAACTGCCTGATACGTAAGAGTCACCGGGGACAGGTGCAGGACACGACTTATCACCTTTGAAATCAATTTTAACAGTCACTTCGGATGTTACTGATTAATATTTACTCAGTTTAATCTCTTTTCTCAACAGCACAGAAAATATGTGGTGTTCTCTGCAGAAACTTGTATCTAACTACCTCACATACACATGGTTTATTTGTAGTCACTGGTGCTTATCTGTGCATAATTCTGTTATCTTGGTTCAGACTTAACTTCCATTTAGTGAATCCGTAACTCATTCTTTCCTCTCTACTGTGCCCCTCCCTAAACTTTGTTCTCCACAGGCTGTGGGTTGATCTGAAATGTCATGTGGTCTCTCTTGACTGACATGGCACTCAGAAAAATAAGTATCTTGGCATTTCTTTGTCTGACCTGCTACCCAGACAAAGGCCTTACAAATATTTTATAAATATTTACTGATGGTGTGATAAAAAACAGGATCTAATAAGCCTGACTTCTTCTTTAATGAAATTTATTTCAGAAGTCTGCATTTATTCAACCTAAAATTGTTATTTGTATAATATTTGCATTAATTTTCAAAAATCCCAGGTAAGGACTTATTATAAAGTGGTGAGTAGTTGGGGCACCTGGTGGCTCAGTCAGTTAAGCATCTGACTCTTGATTTCAGTTCAGGTCATGATCTCAGGGTCAGGGGATCAAGTCCCACATTGGGCCCCACATAGGGCTCCACACTGAGCATGGAGTCTGCTTGAGACTCTCTTTCTCTCTCTCCCACTGCCCCTCATCCCCCGGGGCACGTTCTCTCTCTCACTAAATAAATAAATAAATAAATAAATAAATAAATAAATAAATAAAATCTTTAAAAATAAATAAAGCTGTGAATAGTACCTTTAAAAATTATGCTGTTAACAATAAATCCAGTGTGAATATTAAATAATAGTTTTATTGAATATCTATTTAATATCTATTGAACACCTATTTAATATGTATGTTTATGTTAAATCATTTCACATATATCTTTAGTCCTATAGAGATATTATTATCCAAATTTTATAAAAGAGAAAACTTAGGCTCACTGAGATCAAGAAAATTTTTTCAATTGCATATATCTAGTAATTGGCAGAACCACAACTGGAATCACAAACTGAAGCCAGTTTCATGAATGACGATCTTAGTTTTTCAATTGTGTTTATGGGACTAGAATGTACGTAAAGATATCTAAGTTTTTAAATGATCAGATTCATCACCCATTGTGGCACTAATGCTGCAGAAAAAAACAACTCCAAGATCTCAGTGGCTTACAGCAATAAGCATCTGTTTCTTTTCATTCATGGTCCTATGTGCCACCTGCAGTTTGGGTGATCTTGGCTGGTCTCACTTAGATTCTTCTGTGCTTGACCGGACTCCAAATGCTGGTCAAATTCAGGTCTGTTCTATTTTTTTTTCATCATTCTGAGGCAAGAACTACCTGGGGCAGGCTGCAAATCCACAAGAGACTAAACCAAATGGCAACAAATGGAAACACATTTAAAGCTTTGGCTTACTTCCACATTTCACTGGCCAAAGGAAGTCCAAAGAACATGACCAGGTCCAAAGTCAAGTAAGCAAGAAATAACATTTCATCGAGTGGACTACGTGAGGTACCTACAATAATACATAGTAAAAGGCATGGATGTATAACCCTGTAATATGAAGAAAGTGAAGAGCTGGGAACAATAATACAATGTACCAAGGCATTCATAATTACTTCAAGGAGCAATCTTGGATCCAGTTACTTAAAAATGAGATAAAATGAATAGATTAGATCAATCCTTTAAAAATTTAATTTACTGACAAAAATGCTTATTCTAAAATATGTGTTTACAAACTTAAAGATAAGCACATACAACTATTTTGAGAATATTATTAAACAGAATATATCAAAAATAGAAGCAGGTAGTTTTAAAACTCCCATATCCAAAGAAAAATTGATGAACAGCAAGAGTCATTTTTAAACCTGTCATATCAACAGCCATTAGCTACTAAAATTTATCATAAAGTGCCAATGTATAGGTCGCATCAGTAGAAAGATATTAAAGATCAATGCAAAAATAATAAGATTCTATTGAATATGATGGGCTGGAAGAAAGTGTTCAAATTCATGAGTGTAGAAAAGGCTAGGAAATATCTTGACAAAGTTGTTCATACTGCAGTGTCTCTGAAAAAAGTAAGAAAGCTACAGTTTATAAAACATGATCAAAGATCTTGGGTAACATGCTTAAAGGCTAGAAATGAAGTGAGAAAGAAAGAAACACAAAAATCACTCAATCTCTTAGGCCAAAGAAAGTAAAAACAAAAATTATAGCAACAAAAACCCACAAAATATTAATGAATAACATAATTAAGTTACAATTCATGCCTATTGTAAAACTAAGAATAAACAAGTTTCAGAAGTGAAAATATTCATCATTGCCATTAGATGGACATCATTTCAGAAATTTTGTGCATATCCTGCCTGTGTAAGAGTAAGGAAGAAGGAAGAAGGAAGGAAGGAGGCAAGGAGGAAGGAAGGGAGGAAGGAAGGAAAATAGGAAGGAAAGAAATAGAGCATAATTTTACAAAACTATAACCACACTAATGTTAACTTTTAACAAACAAATATTAAATTTCCTTTGACTTTACCAGAAGAAAAAAAATGCAACTAAAGGAAATGCTGAACAACTTTAACATTTTCTTTATCACAGAGATATTAATATTTAAATATTAAGAAATTAGTTCTAAATTTTAAGAGGTTGGAATCATTATGCTATTTAACAACATGTGTTAACTTTAAAAGTACATACAAATGCCCTGCTACAGAAGATGAAGAAATTAGTCAACTACTAATTCTTTCCACCTCCAGAGTAAAAATAATAATAATAATAAATGGTATTCAATTATTTCATCACGGTTTATAACATTTATATTTCCTACCACTTCTTCCAGTGGCTTAAGCCAGATGTAATGACCTTCTTATTATTCCATATCCCTGCCAAGATCATCCCTGACTTGGATTTCTTTTACTTACTTTTCCTCCTTTCTGGCAAACTCTGGCCCCAAATATTTGCCAGGTTGTCATCTTTCTGTCAGTCAGGTCTCAATTCAAATGTCACCATCTCAGAGACCCCGGATCCTCAGATACTTAACAGAGATCACCTCATTTTATTTTCTTTGGAGTATTTATCATGATCAGAAAATTCCCTTGTTGAGCACTGTATTTTCTGTCTTCCCACACTATCATATAAATGCTATGATAGCAGGAATGCTTTGTTTACCAATTTTATTCTCACTGTGACACTTTTTTTTTTTTTGAGAGAGAGAGAACACAGTTGTGGGGAGGGGGGAGAGGGAGAGGGAGAGAGAGAATCTTAAGCAGGCTCCATGCCCAGCAAGGAGCACAATGTAGGGCTTGATCTCATGACCCTGAGATCATGACCTGAGCTGAAATCAAGAATCAGACGCTTAACCAACTGAGCCACCCAAGCGCCCCCTCACTGTGACACTTTTGAGGAAATCTACACTTTTCTTCAGTTTGGAGAAGACTTATGTCAGATGCCAGTAAACACTCTTGTCTCAAGCTAGGCATCAAGGATTTGAGAGTTATGCTTCATGTTTTGCAGTTTGTGGCTCTCTATCCTTATTGCACTGTTGATGGTTTTTACCAAGTTTACCTCTATTTTTCTTTTTCTTGCTATTTCTGGCTTTGATGCATTTTTAGAGAGAAAATTTAACTAAAATCCTTCCAAGCCAACATCATCAATTTGCATCTGCGTACACAGTAAATATTTTAATTTTCCTCTTCAATTTGCATAAGACTGAACTTAAAAGGAAGAGATGATGATGGGAGCTAAGCAATGTAAACCACCACTGCCACTGGGAATTGCAGATGCCTTTGGGAATCTAATAAAGAAGATACTCCCTTTCCCCCATAAAAAATGACTAGGCGGACTTTTATAGGCAGACTCATAAATGCAGTGTCCTGAAAGCCCGTACATGGACTTCTTTGAGAAGCATGGTCCACACAGAAGGAACCCTGAATAAATGTGGATTTTAGGTCCAATTTCTCCACATTAACATTTTGAACCTCTCTCAACATACACATAATAAATTTTTCAATAATCTGAATTATCCAAGGCAAAATAAATTCTGCCACAACCCACCAGGAATTATCCATCTAATTATACCTATGACAATATGTTAATACTGGGAAATGTTAAGAACAGTGCCTGGCACATACTGAGCACTATATGTGTTTGACAAAGACATTAAATAAATAAAACTGTTTTGAAATAACCCTAATCCTCTTTGTAGCTGCTCAAGATATATCGATGTCACATGGCCTAGTTACTAGTGAAACAAAATATATGTCCTGGTAAGTATTTTCCAAATACATAATACTATGAAAAAAAAAAAAAAGAGCATGAAGACACAGAGCTGTGGGGGCATGTTATGGCTGTGATGTCCAGGACCAGGGAGAAACTCAAGCAGCAACTACCTGTATTTCTCCAAACCCTTCTCAGGACCCCAAGAGTGTGAGCTTCTGCCTTTCCCAGTCCAGAGTTTCTGATTTCTTGGCTTTTCTTCCAAACCACCACAGTGATAGTAAGTATCAGGGAGGTTGGGTGGATATAAAATATTGACATGATAAGATTCAGTAGGGTAGCAATGGATCGGCAGTACCTGGAAGCCTCTTGTGCATGTACTCTCATTAATATATCTATATAAAAGTAATATTCTTTCCATTAATTACATACCTTGTGGGACAAAAATCTCCCAAATTACTCCCAGACTCTCCCCAAAGTGGAGGTAATTCAGTGCCCCACCCCCTTAAAAATCTGCATGTTTTGTTCCTGATTATAATGCCATTAACATAAGATAAATGTCCTATTGCCGAGGCAACCAGGAATGGGGTATCTTTCATCAATGGGACAACTCTGATCAAGAACTTAACTCCAGGGCGCCTGGGTGGCTCAGTTGGTTAAGCGACTGCCTTCGGCTCAGGTCATGATGCCAGGGTCCTGGGATCGAGCCCCGCATCGGGCTCCCTGCTCCTTGGGAGCCTGCTTCTCCCTCTGCCTCTCTCTCTCTCTCTGTCTCTCATGAATAAATAAATAAAATCTTTAAAAAAAAAAAAAAAAAAAAAAAGAAATTTCTAAAATTGTATTTCCCCAGTAAAAAAAGAAAAAAGCCCATGGTTGTGTTTTACTTAAAAAATAAAAAATTGCTCGGTTCACTTTTTTCACCTTGTATTACTGCTATTAGAATATAGGATCAGTTCAAGAATAATGATACTCTCCTTTATCCTAATTCTCATAGAAAACTACATAAAACTTGGGGCGCTTGGGTGGCTCAGTCGGTTAAGCGTCTGCCTTCGGCTCAGGTCATGATCCCAGGATCCTGGGATCGAGCCCCGCATCGGGCTCCCTGCTCGGCGGGGAGCCTGCTTCTCCCTCTCTCTCTGCTGCTCCCCCTGCTTGTGCTCTATCCCTCTCTCTCTCTCAAATAAATAATAAAAAAAAATCTTAAAAAAAAAAACTACATAAAACTTGTCAAAACTTGACATTTCTTCTTAATCTACACAGTGACATTCCCCTAACTTAACACAATTGCTGGATACAGAAGCACATCTTTTGACCACTGTGGCTATCCTTGAACTTTTTCTTTGTTCTGCTGTTTTTTCCAGTCAAAAAAATCTTGAAGTTTCTTCCAAGATGGGCTAATGTATCCTCAGGGGTCAGCTCGGATGTTAACATACTGTCTTGACCAAAGGAGCCTTTTCTATATATCCCCACATCATGAAGTTTCTATGTCTGTTCCTGCCTATACTACCCCCTCTGACTGTCAGTCATTCAGGGTTACTGCATTAACATGCAACAGAGAAAGAAGACGGATTTTTAACTGCCAAATGCACTAGAACTAGATTGTGCCTTGGTTCAGTTCCCTCCTGAGTCCAGCTTTATTATGATAATATTTGACCTCAATAATCTAGTGTCACCCATGTGACATTCTGCAAAACTGTCTACCTCTGTACCAGAGGCCCTCCCACTACTGGTGGAACACAAAAATAATGCAAAAGAAGCCACCCACATGTAGTTCCACAACTCTGCAATGACCACACACACCACTCACTCTATGGAAGCGCACTCTCTGTCTTCACCAAGACCCTATTCTAACATTGCAAAACAATATAGCTAAGGCACTGCCTGAATTTTCATACGATACATCTTACTCTTTTTATTCCTTCAAGTAAACTGTTTGCTACCATATTTATTCAATTGTCACACAGAACTAACATGAGCGTAAACGTAGCCAACCATGAAAAATAAATGTCCAGCAGCCAATGTAGATTATGTATTAAGATGTGGGTTATATGGAGGCAAGTTTTGTCTGTAGGGACTTCATCCCCACAAATCCTCAACCATATATAGCCTTATACAACAGATTGCTCTGTCAGGGCTCCTGCCTCTGAATTCCAGGTGTGCTCGATTTTGCATCTGTTCCTTCACAAATGCATCAGACTTGAACGACAAACCATATGGCTTCCCTTACTGGACCTACTTTTGATCACAAATACGCACAAATTACCAGTGCAGAGGCTCTGCCACCTGAAAATGCCAAGAGTGAATGGTGTTGAGTTGGGTGCACAGACATAACTCAACGTGAGTTTACAGCAGCCCTGAATGTACTGTCTGTTGCTTCTCAGCGGACCCTGATCTATGGTATCTGGATAACAAATGTGCACATTTAGAATATTCTGTTCAGTTACAGCTCTGCGCTGGGAATCAAACAAGTTACAAACAGCCCCAAGTCCAAATACAGTAGTGACACACCGTAATAGTGTCATTATCGGGCAATAATTCTATGCCTATCACTGACTCCCACTGGCAATAAAAATGATCGCCTGTAGCAAAGTGGCCACTAGCAGACACTAGCAAGGAGACAGCAAATTACACTCAGTCCTGTGATTGTATCTTCAATTAGCTTTGTTTGTGAATGTGAGTCTGTGTATGTGTGTGTGCATGTGTGTACATGTCTGGACCTGTGTGTGTCGGTGTAAAGTCCTAATGATACAGCTTGAAAGAATGTGTTAGGTCACTAGCTCCCTACCAAAAAAAAAAAAAAATGAAAAAATTAAAAATAAAAAAAAAATTAAAACAAAACAGGAATGCTCATGTTTTAGAAAGTTTTCTGGCATTGCCAGCTGATGAGTTATCATAAAGTGTGTTTTCACTGCACAGCACTTCCTTTTATATCACAGCCACGGATCTCCAAACATTTCTTCAGGACAAGATGCTTCTTGAGAAGCAAACTCTCTGAGAGCCAAAAATACTTACAACAGTCCCATACAGTCCCTCAAGCAATGGAAAAGTATTCAGTGAGGAAGATCTGCTTAAAATTTCCAAACAAGGAGAGAATAGACATTTTTTGACTCTGTATAGACATTTTTGACTCTGTATACGCTCACTCATGTATATATTCATGGTGCTTTAAGAAAGATTTTTGTGGGGACTATTGTTATACTCCCTTTATCAGGAACTTATTATAAACACTGCTTGAGGCAGTCTCAGATTACAAGGATTTTCTTACTCAAGGAAAACAAAAACTCATGCTGCCCCACTGGTGCTTTTATAAATTCCTCATTTACTTTACAAATAGTAAAAGGATGACAGAGTAAAAGTGTAAAAGATAGTTGCAAATTACTATTATTTTACAACATTCAAAACCAATCTAATTTTTTTAATGATTAGAAAAGGTTACAAACATTTAATACAAAGAGAAACAGGAGATGTACAAGTTCAAAACTGGAACCAAAGATAGCATGACCGGAAATGTTAGTGGGTTGTTAATCGAAGCTTCTAAGTCCTTTGGCCAGCATAGCAAGCTTAGTGCTAATCAAAGCAACAAATAACAAAGCACCAAAGTTTGCCCCCATCATTCTGTTTCTCTGTACTTTCCAGTGTGTGGTGAGGTTGGCTGTATTTCAGTGTTATTTACTTACTTGTTATCAACTTAGGTAATGAATTCCACAGTCAAGAGCATCATATGCTTCCTTTCTTTTGGCCAATTGTATTGATTTAGTTTTTTCTCATTGGCAGATAAATTTAGCTTATGTAGCAGCAATTATCCAGAGGGAACATTAATAAGATCCACAAGATATAAGGAGCTTGCTTATGCCTCCTGGACGATCCTTAAAATCTGACTTTGAGACTATCTTTTATTTATGGAAGACAAAAATCTCACTGGCTTCACACTGTTAATCTTGAATGCAAAGTCACATTTTAGGTCTAACTTTAATAAGCACAGATCCTACCTTTATCAGAGAAACTTAAATTTAAAAAAAAAATAGCCACCTAAGCTTGAGGATCAAAGACTTGACGGAGATTCATCACTCTCACCCAGGTAAAGTAAAGTTTTAAGGGGCAGCAGTGCTAGGACTTCTGAAACTGGAAATCCACCACAGGAAAACACATAGGATATTGCTTTGTGACAAGTTGAGGTTGTCTCAATATTAACTGATTCTACTGATTTTCCCACCTCCTGCCAATATATCAATTATCATTAATTATGCAGGAATAGACTGAACAGAATAGTACAGAATAGATTCTGGCCATATGATGACCAAAATAATGAGTTAAACCAAGGGTCAAGAAGAGAAATTTGCTGCCATATCCCTAATAATGGGTATCATTAAAGTTATTACTATTAGGTCATTAGAATTTAATAAATGCATATTCTCACCACATCTTAATATTGCCCCATTCCAAAATTGCTAAATTTACCATTTATTTACCTGAGCAGACAAATTTTCTCTCTATTCACCTGGCTATTTAAGAATTCCTTCTGGCAAAAAGCTGGAGAATCATAAACATTATGCAGCTTCTAACATAATTGACTCTCTTATTTCTAAATTATAAGAGATATTATCTTATGTAGGTTTTGATCATCATGAAATTGAAATGATGCTATTTCTCAATGGAGACATCCTTAGAACTCTATAATCCTCAAAATTATAAACTCCATTAGTTGAGATACAGATGCTGGACATCTGGCTGGGTTTCCTCACCAGTAAATCGAATTCATCCAGTTTCTAGCCTAGCAGCCATATGACTCAAAATATATTGGTATTTTCAAGGGGTATATCATTTGGTGTCTTTAGGAAGTAGGGATGTTTTTCCTCATTCTGCTTATGGACATTTGGATCCCATGGGTTAGCCTGGTGATGGGTTTTAAAGAGGGCACGTATTGAATGGAGCACTGGGTGTTATGCGCAAACAATGAATCATGGAACACTGCATCAAAACTAATGATGTAATGTATGGTGATTAACATAACATTAAAAAAAAAAGAAAGAAAGAAATGTGAGAACCATCAGCACCTGGGTGGCTCAGTCAGTTAAGTGTCTGACTCTTGGTTTTGGCTCAGGTCATGATCTCAGAATCATGAAATCAAACCCTGAATCGAGCTCTGTGTTGGTGAGCCCCTGTAGGACTCAGGGTAGAATCTGCTGGAGATTCTTTCCCCTTCCCTCTCTCCCACCGCCTCCCCCCTCTGCTCCTCCCCCCGCTCCCGTTCTATCTCACTAAAATAAATAAATAAATAAGATCTTTTTAAAAAAAAAAAGAAAGAAATGTGAGAACCATAAATGCTTAACTTACTAAAGCTAACAATTGCAAAAGCCCCAACTTAATAATTTTTGCTTTTGGTAGGAGCAAATATATTTTTAATGTTAAAGCAATAATACCTTAAACCTGATGTAACATTAAAGTAGATATTGAGTAAAGTTTTATGCATTTCCATTGAATACCAAAGAGTAACCCTTCATGTTTCACGTATGAATGCATATAGATCCATGTGGTTTTGTTTCCATGTAGTAGTTTTATACATTGCTTTGGAATCTATTCAAGTAATCTGCAAAGCAGGAAGTGGTTGAGGTTCAACTATAGTTACAGCAAACTAGAATGTAGTAGTAAACAAGGTCACACCTAATTTTATCTAGAGAAACAAAGTTAAAGGAAACAAAGAGAAAACAATCAAACAGATGATCATTAAGAAATACAAAGGAAGCAAGAATTTAAGTATTATCATGTACTAATAATGCAATCACATAACAAAAACAGGTTTATCAAAGGTAAAAGATAAAGAGCAGGACACAAAAATTAATGCATTTACAATTTCAACCACCTAATGTTTGAATAACTGGGCTGCTGTCATTGAGAATCCAGCCCTTCGAATGTGGTGATTCAGTCTTCAACAAGGAATGAAGCTGTTGCCATAATAAGTTCCATATTTCAAAGTTCTGAACCAATACTTCTCATATGAAGACTGTCAGCTGTACCCCAATGAGTGTTTTCTTTTTCTTCCTTAATACTTCCTTCTTCCAAATTTTCCTGGGTGCCTGCTCACCCAGAATACTTCAACTTCCTAGCCTCCCTTGCAGCTATGTGTGACCATGAGCCTAAATTTACAGTGAGATATAAACACAAGTCAAATGGTAGTTTTTTAATGCTTTTTTAAAGGTCAGCTAATGTCCACCTTTTACCCTATTTTACTCTGTTTCTTCTTGATGTTGTCTGGAATGCTGCTTTGACAACAGAAGCTGGACTGACCATTCTATACTGTAAGGTGACCTCAAGAATGGAAGACACAAACGGTAGAGCAAGACAGAAGAGATTTGAGCCCTGACACCATAGCACCCATGAATGATCAACTCTAGACTTTTCTGTGAAAATAAATATATTTTCATCTTGTCTAAGCCACTGTTAAGTTCTCTTCTGTTTTGTTTTACCTTGAAGAGCTGAATCTAATCTTTTCTGTGGTGTGCTGATAACCATGACCCTTTAAATTATTGATAATGACTTATTTGGAGAGTGGTCTCAAGCAGGTACATGGTTGTTGCTTAGGAAAAGAAGAAGCCAGGCTTACAAAATTAGCTTTTCCATCAATATCTCTGCCTTCTCTGGAAAGACATCTACCCGCCTATACTTTTACGCTCTCTTTCCCAGTGACTAATTCTGGTAAGAACCTCATTTGCACCAGCCACATTTATCTATTGGGTGGAGTTAACATGGGGATGGCTCTATTCATTCATGGCTCAGTTTCTTGGCTGTGTCTGCCTGAAAACAATGAACATTTATTCTCAACCACCCAAGAAAGAATAAAGTAAGTCAGTCTCCCCCATCCTGTACCCTCCTGTAACTGGGTAGATTAATTCAAGACAGTGGGGATGAAGGGGAAGGGCCCATTTCAGCCTCTGGGCTGAGCCCAATTCTGCAATTGAGCTAAACTATGAATAGGACAGTCACTTTAATCCCCATCCTACCCTATTGTGACTGTTATCAATGTAGGTAGAGCCTTAAGTAGAAAAGGAGTGACTGATGAGGCTACCCTAGAAATGATATTCTGAGCTTTTTTCCACAGTGTATCAGTGCAAAGTCACATCAGGAACCTAAGTGCACTTTAATTCTCAAGTTCTATATATTTGTTCATTTTAAGTAATTTCAATTCTATAAAAATTCCATAAAAACCCTATATTCTTTCTTCTTCTTCGGGGCAGTGTGTTAAAAAAAATACCCAACAAAACAATATTCAAAAGCATCACCACTCTACATATTAATGATCTGAGCTTGAGAACAAGCACAAAACAAAATAGTACCACTTTCAATCCCCTGAGCAATGTCTTCAATGATACCAATAGGAATGTAATGCTCAGGGAAACATGAGTAAGACTCCAGCGTTCAACGGTTTTTTGGAAACACAGATACCAAACTTGAGATATTCCTAAGAAACGTGCCAGGAAATAAGTCTTACACGGCTGAGCACAGTTAGGTGTTAGCACATCCCAGCAGATGAGGGATGAGTAGGTCTGCACCATTGCAACGGTATCATGCCAACCTACGCTGGAGCCTGAGGAAAAAGGAAAAAAACTCAGTTATCCTAGATTGTCTTTATTTAAAATTTTGATAGTTTGTTCATTATGGATTTTTTACACTACTTTTGATTTAAATATTGCATTGGAATATTATTTCTCTCAAGTGCTGAGCTGAGTTTATTAGCTCCTCCCTAAATTTGGCACCCGAGACGAAAACATGTGACGATAAATAAAATGGTCTCAGGGGTATCACCTAGCCCTGGCTCTGCATTTCCAAGTCTAGCACTGGTTATGTGTGTGAATTCTGTCAAGTTCATCTGCATTTCTGGACCTTAGAACATCTAATACCAGTAGATGCTTCTCTGCTTCACGTTATCATTTGATCATCAAAAAAGCCTGTGCCATGCATGATCTCTGAAAAAGTTGGCATTAAAGATCCTCAAAGCAATTTTGTTGTTGTCCTCAAAAATACAAGTCCTCTACCTCCCGTAGGCAGATTCGTAATAGTTGGTCAAACCACCCCCAAGGTAAGAGCCACACAGACACTTCAAAGAGCTTCAAATCAGGTGAGCAGAAAATTGTGAACCCCTTCGGAGGGACTGTTTTCTTCTTTTTAAAAGGAAGGTACACAAAACTACTAAAACCTGCAGATATTTAATAAGAACCAGTGTCTGTGCTTTGCCTGCTTCAAATTACAAAGCATCATTCTAGCGCCAGTCCAGGGCCTCCCCCATCCACTGATCCTCACAGCACAGCCATGATAAAAGCCTAGACTAACACTTCTCTTTGCCTCTAGCAACTGCTCAGTGTTCTGTTTTATTTTATTTGCCTTTATTATTTGGCTTTTGGTTGGCCACCCAAAATGACCAGCCTGCAGCGACAGCAAATATGGTTCTTTTCCACGAGACCCACAAGACCATTCTATCTATCCTCACATCCCCCGCCTGGCAGGGACAGAAAGATGGAGCACACCCCTTTTGAAGAGCTGCACACAGACACACACTGACATGTACATTTCTGACGTCCATTTTTGACATGTACAGATGCTGTCGTGAGTGTTGAGATTGTTGGCAAAGAACAACAGGTATCTTCAGGGATAAAAGCATTACCTAAAATGTAAGATTTTGTCAGGTAATGACCTCACAATTTTCAGAGTATTTCACAATTGCTGCCTGGTGGTGATTATAGGGTAGGGCACAGTGTGCTTAGCAGAAAGGTCCAGATTAGGCCCGTGAGGGAGGTGAAGTGTCTGTCTGGCAGGACTGACACGCAATGAAAGATTATAAAACCTGGTCTCTCCAGCCTGACAATGAGCATAGTTAGAAAGGAACTTAATTGCACCACTTAAGATTAGGAAAAGTACAGGGGGAACAAAGTTATCAATTCCAAGCTTAAAATGCCATTGCACAATATGAGAACAAGTACTCATATGAATGGCGCAGCAAGAAAATTTAAAAACCAATAAAATGAAATACTTCTGCACACAGTGGAATTCAGTGCTGCAGGAGATCAGAGAGTCAAATGCAGGAGCTGTATTTTAAAAGGAGGCTGAATAATTTTATGACCACTATAAAAGAGGAGACAGGCTTAAATTGCTGCAGGAGGGTAGGAAATGAGGAAAAACCTCATAACTACAAAGGTAGTAAGATCAGAGTATTTTGATTTGCCACATCTTCTGTGGCTTTACCAGGATTTCTCTTTCCTATTAGCCAAACCCAAGATCCGCTCAACCTCTAAGCCCACGACCTTTTGTTTTGTTCCGTGTTGCCCTACCATCTTTTTTCTTTCACATAACATTACCAAGGCATTTATCATGAACTCTCTGGTGATCCCTTCTCTGGAATTCATACCCACCAAAGTGATTGGCCAGATGCTGTTTACTTTGCACACAGATTCCTGAAACCTGCTTTATGCCTTCAATCCCTCCTCCACTTCAAATCACATTATAGCCCAGAGGAGTTACTAGAAGCAGACTCCAAACTGCACACAGAAATTCCATTAGATTTCAAATCAGTTGCCTTAACCTCTTACGCCCGGTAGACCACAATAATCCATCAGACCACGCTGGTTTAACCATATTCTACCTCTCCCTAATAGCCAACAATAAGCCTCTAGATAAATTGGGATTTTCATTCTGTTCACTGTTGATTGCTTCACACTCCCTACTGGATTATTCCTTGGATGGTGGCACCCTAAAATAATCCCTTGCATTTGTGTAGCATTTCAGAAGCTACAGTATATTTCTATAACCATATCATTTGATAATAACAGAAGCTCACTACAAAAGTCAGGGTAGGCCAGATACTAATATCTCCTTTTGAAAAACGAGAAATCAAGCCTTATTTCTGCTCAAGTGCTTGCATCTTCTGATTCTTGGTCCCTTTCAATATGAAAGATGATTTACTATAGCTAAGCAAGTTGGTCATTTTATTCACAAACCTCCCCCCTTCTTCTTCCACTTCATTTAAATGTTCTACCACATTTAGGATGGCCTGCTTTTCTTTCTAATAGTTTTAGCCCCTGGAATGCTATTTGCTCCACAAAAAACAACCTTCATTCTCTTAAAATAATCTCATATCCTAGGCAATGATCCCTAATACACACATTGCTCTAGGGCTGTTTTCCAAGGCTTCTGAATAAGCATATTTGCATCCATAAAATAGTAAAGAATAAAGTGAATAAAACCCACAATGTTGCTCATTTTATATGCTTCACAGATTCAGGAACATCTTCCATGAGTGTTCATATTTTCACTCGTTTATTCAATAAATATTTGAGCACCTCCTATGTGCCAAGACATTGAGGATATGTAGCAGAGGATAAAACAGACTAACATTCTTGCCTGTATTGAGCTTAGATTCTAGCAGAGAAGACAGACAGTAAACAAAGTTAACTAAGAAATTTATGGAATTATTAGGTAGTCTAAAAAGATATAAATTTGGGCGCCTGGGTGGCTCAGTCGTTAAGCATCTGCCTTCGGCTCAGGTCATGATCCCGGAGTCCTGGGATTGAGTCCCACATCGGGCTCCCTGCTCGGCAGGAAGCCTGCTTCTCGCTCTCCCACTCCCCCTGCTTGTGTTCCTGCTCTCGCTATCTCTCTCTCTGTCAAATAAATAAATAAAATCTTAAAAAAAATAAAAATAAATAAAAAGATATAAATTTGATAAAGAAGGAAAGAAGTGTTGGGACAGAGGCAAGGATATGAAATTTAAATAAAGTGGGTAGATAAGCCCTCAACTGAGAAGACGACTTTTGAGTGAAAACCTGAATGAAGCAAAAGAGCTAGCCCTGTGGATATTTGTCAGAAGACCATTCCAGACAAAGGAACAGCAAGTTCAAAGGCCCCAAGGTGGAGCTGTGTCTATGTGTTTCAAGCAACAGCAAAGAAGCCTGTGTGGTCAGACGGAATGAGTGAGGACAATAGTGGTAGAAAGTAAAGGCAGAGAGGCACCGTAGACAATAATATAGGGCCTGGTAAAAGATGGAGAACCATATGGGCAGAGAATGTGATGAACTAAGTTATACTTAGCAACACCTCTATCTCCTTGGTTGAAAATAAGACAAAAAGGGCAAGAGCATGTGCAAGAAAATCAGTTAGGAGTCTACTGCATTAATTCAGGCATGTGATTCAGGAATTGTAGCAGGGGCGGTAAGAATGGGATAATTTTAGGACATATTTTGAAGGTAAAATCAATAGAATTTGTGACAAATCTTATGTAGAATATCAGAAAATAAGACAGGTCAAGGGTAACACAAAGATTTTGGTCAGAACAAGTAGGTAGATGAATTTTCCATTTAAAAAAAGATAGGAAAACAACTGTAAGAACAGATTTGGAGGTGGGGGGATGTCAGCAGATATATTTGGGAAATGTTAAGTGACATCCCCATAGAACATCAGGTAAGCATTGTGTATATGGAATATATTCAGATGCATTTAAATACTAAAGTTCAGAGAAGGGGTCCAGGCAGGAGACATAAATATAGACATCATAAACATATAGATGATATTTAAAATCATATCAGTGGAGTGCCTGAGTGGCTCAGTCTGGGACTGACTTTTTTTGATTTCAGCTCAGGCCGTGATCTCAGGGTCACGGGATTGAGCCCCATGTAGGCTCTGTGCTGGGTGGGGAGTCTACTTAGGATTCTCTCTCTCCTTTCTCCTCCACTCCTCCTCCCGCTCACTCTTTCTCTCTG
Organism: Neomonachus schauinslandi; assembly: GCF_002201575.2. NCBI lineage: Eukaryota > Metazoa > Chordata > Mammalia > Carnivora > Phocidae > Neomonachus > Neomonachus schauinslandi. Next base: position 45,891,905 of record NC_058405.1, on the reverse strand, counting down.
AAATAAATGAATAAATCTTAAAAAAAAAAAAAAAAGAATCATGAGGGACGCCTGGGCGGCGCAGTCGGTTAAGCGTCTGCCTTTGGCTCAGGTCATGATCCCAGGGTCCTGGGATCGAGTCCCACATTGGGCTCCTTGCTCAGTGGGAAGCCTGCTTCTCCCTTTGCCTGCTGCTCCCCCCTGCTTGTGCGCTTGCTCTTTCTCTCTCTCTCTGACAGATAACTAAATAAAATCTTTTTAAAAAATTAAAATAAAAAATAAAAAAAAAATCATGAATCAGGATGACATCCTCTGGGGAATGGAGAAAATGAATGGAAAAGAGAAAAAGGTTAAGGAGTAAGGCCTGGCACATTCCAACATGTAGAGATCAAAGAAACAAACTGAGGGTTGCTGGAGTGGGGGGTGGGGTGGGAGGGATGGGGTGGCTGGGCGATAGACATTGGGGAGGGTATGTGCTATGGTGAGTGCTGTGAATTGTGTAAGACTGTTGAATCACAGACCTGTACCTCTGAAACAAATAATACATTATATGTTTAAAAAAAGAGAGAGAGAAGATAGTAGGAAGGGAAAAATGAAGGGGGGGAAATCGGACAGGGAGACGAACCATGAGAGACTATGGACTCTGAGAAACAAACTGAGGGTTCTAGAGGGGGAGGGGGGTGGGGGGGTGGGTTAGTCTGGTGATGGGTATTAAAGAGGGCATGTTCTGCATGGAGCACTGGGTGTTATACGCAAACAATGAATTATGGAACACTACATCAAAAACTAATGATGTTATATATGGTGACTAACATAACATAATAAAATTAAATTAAAAAAAGAAAAGAAGAATGAGCTGTCATTTAAAAAAAAAGAAATTAAAAAGATGAAGAATGTAGTAATGCAGTACCTAGAAAAGTAGAAGGAAAGCTAGGTGTCTTGGAAGTCAAATGGAGAAAATATTTCAAGGACAGAGAGGATATTTATGTCAAATGCTTCTGAAAACTCTAGTAAGTGAGATCTAATTTTTAGATTAAGCAATAAGGAAATCACAGGTGACTCTGATAAGACCGGTTTCAGTGGTACAGTAGGAGTTAAAAGATGATTTGAGCAGGTTAAGAAGAGAAAGGAATAATTAGAAACAGCAATTCAGTAGGCAGAGATAACTCTCTGGAAGAAAAATGGGATAATATCCAGAGGAGAAACTAAAGTCATGGGGTTTTTTTTTTTTAAATATTGGGAAAATAACGACACAACTACAAGCTAATTAGAATAATCCAACAGAGGGGGACTGGGAGCTACAAAAGAAAAGGGTGATTTGTCAAAATGTCTCTGAATAGGGAAGACAGGATGGGGTCTAATCATTCAAGGCATATTTGGCCTTCACCAGGAATATCATGCTTATTTATAATCAAAGAAAAGAGGGTAGAGTATACAGGTTAAGATGAAAATAGGCAATTAGAGCATGTGGAAGTTTCTTCTGATGGCTTTTCTGTTACCAGGGAAGTAGAAAGCAGGGTTGTTAGGTGAGAGAGGAGAGGGTGGAGGGTGCTGGGAGGACTGAAAGAGAGGAAGAAGTCCACAGCACTAAGCTAGGAGCCTGGGAGAATGAGTAGATTGGTAGGATGGCTGGTAGCATTAAGGTCTGCCTTGAAAGTAATGATCATGTGAAACAAGTCATCAGTGATTGTGCATTTTGTCCCACTTGTATCAACGTGGATTCAATCACAGAAGTGCTCAGAAAGCTTGTTTTAACCAAGGTTGTGATTTAGCTGAGTATGATTTAGCCCAGTATAACAAAGGGAAAGTGGGCAAGGGAGTTGAGAGTATGCAAGTGAATGAGTATAATGATGGGCCATATATTTTAAACTGGATAAGGGATGAGGAGAGGAGGTTTGGGATTTAGGGATAGTGAAAAGGTAGTAGGAACAATTGGGGTGGGGGGAGGTTTAAAAGATTGCTGCAGTTGAGGTACAGGTATCCCTTGCCTTCCTAAAGTTCATGTTACTCCATATCACTCTTAGGAAAGACCAACATTAGTACCTGTATCACTACCTGAAAGAAATCCAAGAGGGTTTTTGCTTTTATGAAGAAAAACGGAAATTGTGGTTTTGCAGTGAGCAGTTATGGAGGCAGCACACACAGCAAGCAGCGAGAGGGGCACCCCCACTCTCCTTTCCCAGGAGCTACACCCAGCATCTCAGCCTTGAGCCACCATAGCTTTTAACTGTGTCTGTGAGCATCTGTGCTTTTTCGATTTATTCTGTGCATCTGTTAGCAAGATGTGTCCTAAGGTTTCAGAAAAGCCAGGGAGGGGTTTTTTGTTGAGTCTTTCAACACTCAAAAACGTTTCCATATAAATGAATGGCAACTGCTTCTCTGTTTTATGGGATTTAGCTTAGGAAAGGTTTCATAGGAATGCTCTACTTTCAGATAATGGGGAAACCGGTAATTGAGGGAGTAAACTGGGGAGACAAGATGGAGGGGTAAGGAGTTAATGGGAAGTCTGAAATTGAGGTAACAGATGTGCGTGGGTAACGAAAAGATCAGATTATAGCCAGAGGGGTGGTTGACTGAGGTCCAGTGAGGCAAAGAAACAGAGTACAGAGTACTGGAGAGCTCATATACCTGGATTTGAAACCACCAAGAATGTGACGCGAGTGGCACTGGTGTAAGGAGCACTAAACTAAAATCTTCAAGAGGTGAGGGCTGCTACTCAAAGAGAGGATGGGCTTGTAAACAAAAGGTGTACAGATGATACTGTACTCTGATGACAGGGGGGTAAAAGTTGAGTATTTTTAAGGAAGAGGAGGATAGAAAGAATGATCTATAAGTGATCAGAAGGAGCAAGCAAACTGCCTAACCCACCTCTTGTCTCTTTCTACAAGGCATATAGGAGAGAAATCTGCCATATTTGAGGGGCCTCCGGGGGAAATAATGCCATCAGAGGAAAGCCATGCTTTAGGTAGGCAAGAAAAATGAAAGGAACTTACACAGAAGAGGTTGAAGACATAAGGATATTTTAGCTGATTAAACTTTTGTTCCAGAAAAGTTAACAAGGCTCAGGAAATAAGTGAGGCAATGGGCATGAGTCTGGAATGATCTGACATTCCTGGGCTTCTCTGGGTAAATGACCTGAATAGGAGTAAAGGGCATGGTGAGATGAGTCCTCAATGGGTCATGAGCTCTCTCCTCCTTTAAGAGTAGGTTCTTATTCAGGTGAATGAGCTCTTCTTCAGGTGTTTGAAGAGTTCTAGACTTCTAATAATGGAAACATGGACATTACAGAGGAACAGCCTTATCCCAATGGCACAGCTATTCTCCTAAACCCTGCCACTGTGGCCGGCGGATTAGTGGCTGTCCCTAGCCTTCTGACCCTTTTTGACTTCTGCCAGCAAGGCTTCTAGGCTGCTGAGACCGTGAAGGCCATAGTGATGGCTCCTCCCTGGTTTCCACCTCTCTCTCAAGTGGTGCCAACGTTGTCCACAGAAAGTGAGATAGTTGGGGAGGCTTCAGGAGTTTTAAAGAAAACCCCAACTATGTACATCTGTTCTGTTCAATAGGGTATATGAAATATTTACCAAAATCAATTCTGGAAGGAAGGAATATTGAGAGGCCTACAGCCAATGACACAAATGAATTCTGACTCCTACCCTGATCTATCTGGTTTCCTTTGATTATTAAAATGTTTTCTGAGTGTTAACACATCAAGATCAACTGAGGAAACTGGGGGATGGTAGTAAACTCCAGAATGTCTCCTAGATAGGATTGCTAGATAAAATATAGAATGGCCAATGAAATTTGGATTTTAGATAAACTATGAATTTTTTTTTAGTATAAGTATGTCCCATGTAGTATTTTTATTTATTGTATGTTTATTTGCTGTATTTGACAACCCTACCCCCAAAGAATTTTATAAAATTAATAGAGAGAATAGCTAAGCTGGGTATGTCTTAAAGTAGCAAACCCCAAATGAATATGCCTCAGAAATAGTGGAAAAGTTTTAAAGCCTCCTTCTCCCAAAGTACCCATTCTAGGGTCCCTATGTCACCAACTGAGTTTGAAAAGATAGATGCAAAGCTGAAATAAGGTAATAGTCACCTAAGTTATTCCCTCTCTGCTTTGCCTCATGCACTCCATTAATTCCCTATGTCCCCACAATTTCAAGTGATGGTTTAGGGAATGAAGAAAGAAGCACTACGTGAGATCAGATGTGACAACCATTAGAAGGTAGTGTCACTGAGAGTCCAGAGGAATGGGATAAAAAAAAACACCCTCAGGCATAGACCCCCACCCTGCTACAGGTCTTTCATAGCACTGGCCTCCCCTGTGGGGTCTCTGGCTTAGCCCTGGATAAATGAATATTCTACACCTTCTTACCCTAAACAGTTTTTAAGAAAAAGGAAAGACGGAAGAAATCTTTCCTAATGAAACGTCTTAAAATTCCTGATTTAAATGTAGCGAATCTAGGACAGCACAGTAAGCCTGCCACTTGTATTCTATTTAGTTAGAGCAAAGATGATGCTCCCTGATTATTGAAGGTCAGCAGTTACCAGAGCACACCCTGTGTCATACTACCTAATGGCAAGAGTCGTATGACAGCTGAAACATGAAAGAAATGCAGTATATTAAAATCTACTATCAATCCAGTAGGGAAGAGCCAGCTGGATAAATCAGAATAGACTTCAGATAATCACTATATATGAACCTGAAAATTTATCCACATCCCTATCTCAAAAGCTAACACATTTCATGCTCTTTCTCATATTTAAATCTAGATAAGTGGATTTCCAATATCCTTTGAGGATGCAACTGTTTTTAAACACTGTGATTTCATATTTATACAGCTCTTCTCATCATAGGATCTTAGGCCATTTTACCAGCATAATTCAGTATTAATAATCATAAAAAAACAATAATTTCAGCTACATTATTCTACTGGGCACCTAGTCAGGAACACATTTATTTTCCTGGGCATTTGGAAGTTCCTGCTTTATCCTCAAGGAGAAAAAGCAGCCAAATCTTCTGATTCCCCCAGAGGAAAATTAAAAATAATTAAGGCCAGCCAAAAGGACAAAAGAATGATGTTTTCAAACAAACTCCACTTATGGGAACCACTAGAAAACCATTTTTACATGCTCCAAGAAAGAGGAAATTGGTTTGGCAATGCGGTGAAAAATTTTGACAACATTTATATAGGAAAGGAAACTAAGATTCTTATATAGATTAGGCTACTCAGATAAATTTGTATTTTTAAATTAATGTGGCAACTCCCCCAAATATGACTATTAAAAATCAACTTGGAAATGTGTTTTCCATGTAAATAAATCATTAAACGCAGCCTCCTCTTTGAGCCTTCCACTTAAATATTTTATCCTCTCCCTACACTCCAAGATCTTACCCTACCCTCCAATGTAGCCAGGACAGTTATTTGTATCACTGATAATTAATGTATGATGCAGGGAACATTTGTGCCTAGAAGCCCTGGTAACCCCTCCTCATCTCACTGGATAAATCTGATCCCCTTTTTTATTTTTCTCACCTACACACCATTTACTTATTTCCACCTTAAGCCAGCTTTCTCAGGTACTTACACACCTTTTTCCCAATATTTAACTACAGGACCATAAGTAGAAGGGGCCTTGGCACAAAGTACTATTTCCTGAATCAGGGAGTGACCACTGAGAATTTAGTTTAAAATTTATGGGAAAAGGGGAGAAGGAAGTTCATGTGGCAAAATGAGCAAGTGTATCTATTCTGTCTTGTAAGCGATATGCAGCCCCGTGTGTGTGAAGATTAGCTGTAAAACTTGGCAGACTCTCACCAGATGCTAACAATGATTTTTAAGCAGTTCAAATAACTTGGATAACTATGCCTCATTAAATGACATTGTGCATGTCAAACACTGTACAGCATGGTTTATTTTGGCTGATTTGCATATCAAAATCTTGGTACTTCATCATTTCTCCCATTTTAAAATGAAATCTTTCTGAAAGTTCTTTTTCCTTTCTTTTCTTTTCTTTTCTTTTTTTTTTTAATCATCCACACATCAGCCCTTCTTCCCCCCAAATGCATGTCATTCACTCAAATCAGGTCACAAAACTGAAGATGCAGCATGCTGGGAAAACAGACTGAACAGTGGACATTATTAGACACTGTGGGATTACTTAAGTAGCTCCAGCAAGAAATTGCATTTCCATGTCACAGTGGTCTGAGATGGATTTAGGACAAGACAACGCAAGTAATAAGGATGTCTGTTGAATGGCATGAATCCTACTAAATCAATTAGTTACTAAGATATGAGAAGATTTTCTCTATCCTCTTCCTCACCCCCAGTGCTACAAAGGCCACGAAGTTATCAAGCACAGGGGACTAGAGTGTTCCGCCAGCATTCAGCTGCTGCAGGAGGCTCCTAAATGGAAAATTACTCTGATTGCGAAAGTACAATTTCAGATGGCAAGCATCATCAATGACACTGAACTTCTCTGCTGAAATTCAGAGAAAGGCCCAAGTGTTTATTCCATTCTAAAGATACAATTAGCTGCAGTTTTTATCTCCACATCTGAAAATCCTAAAACAGACATGTGCCCGATGAGCATTTCTGGTTAAGAAAAGGAGGACACAATCCCACACTAGGCTGGTGTCTTTTTCTTTCCATTAACAGACTTTTTGAATAGGCAGCAGTTAATCACTCCTCTCTGCTTACAAAGACAATTAGAGCTTTGTATTCTAACTCCAAGTTGATGAGTATTTAGGGTAAAGAATCATCAACATGGTCAGAATCTTTACCATTAAATTAAGAGTTTATGCAGAGTATAAGGACCAAGCAATTTTTAGTCTACACGAGAATAAGTCATTTCAGCGAAAAGGTTTAAAAAAAAAAAAACAGAAACAAAAAAACGAGAAAGTTGTTCAGTCATCTTTGAAGGGTTATAAAGTACTAATAAATATATTGTTAGGAATTCCATAAAACAGAGCAAAGACCATGCAACCAAGAGGGTATTAATCCATTAGTGTTAGTCTAAGAGGCTACACTCAATCCAAGCATTCTTCCACTGTGCTAGACCTATTTGATATTTTATTCTGGAATTTAATTTAAAGATTAGAATATATTCACTCTCCAAATACTTGTCCCTTGATGCCGAATGTGATTTTTGAAAACTTCCAAAATTCATATAGAAATCCATCAGTCAAGTCTGATGAATGAGGGCCCCCAAAGTGACCACACTGAAAAACAACACTCCTTAATGAATAGCATGTTTATTACGTCCATTCAGCTAAGCAACATTTATCAACTGAGATCCTGCCAGGCGTAAAGTGTTAAGATGGAGACATATAAATAAGAATACACTGCATCCTCCCCAATAAGAATTTTAAAGTATACTAGGGAGAAAGAAATAGATACTTGGACAATTGCAGAAAACCACCAGTGCTTTATAAATAAAATGTTCTGACAGCATCTACAAAGGAATGATTAATTCCAACTGAAGAGATCATGAGAGGACTGGTGAAGAAAGTTGAATCTGATGTGGGCCTTGAGAGGTAAGTGAGATTTCAACAGGGGACATCAGTGATGGGTAAGAAAGGAAGCACTTGTTAAACAAATGTGTTGATTGTGAAGCCATGACACACGAGAGAGCACAGAGTGTGTTTAAGGTACCACAGTTATCCTGTTGTAAGTCAAGACTTATTGGCAAACTAGGGAGGCTAGAAAAGTAGCAATGTGGCCAACTGAGAAATGTACAACTGGAGAGGGCCTGTGAGAACATCTACTTCTACCCTCCTGTTTTATAGATGAAGAAACAAGAAGTACTAAAGAAACTTGTAAGGTCACAAGGATAACCAGACCTGGCCAGAAGTGAACCCAAACCTTCCACCATCCAAACCAGTTCCTTTGCATCACCCCATGTGTAGTCTGGCACCACACCATGGCAGGTGGTTCTTATAAGCAATAACAAGTTTGAAGTTTTTGAGCAGGACGGTGATATGACCAGATACGCATACACTTGAGAAAACTCCAAAAGCAGTGAGAAGAGACTGGAGAGAGAAAGACTGGTTAAAAAGCTTCTGCAGTCATCTAAGTCAGAGATAATGGGAGCCTGAACCAGAATTGTGATGACTGAAATAGAAAGGAAGTGATGGATTCAAGTGTCATTTCAAGGATGAAATCGCTGCAACTTGGTGATGAGAGAGAGCAAAAAATTACAGAAGATGATCAAGCTCCAGAGCCTGAGCGAAGGCAGATGCTACCCCATCACCTGAGAAAGGAAAGGGGAGCTGAATAAAAGACTTAGAGGGATAAAACAGTTAACTCTGTGTCCCCTTATGTTGGCGAATGGCACTCAGTCACTCAACAGAGGCTGCAACCTCAGTCTCTGCTCCAAGTTTCTGGCCCTTAGAGCATACATGCAAAGATCAGTGGTGAATGGGGGCCGAAACACCCCCGTTATTAATGATTGATGAAGAAAAACAAAAAATAAGCTTTGGGGCAGAGTACTGGAGATTTACCAAGAGAACTCTTACTTTTTTATTTTTCTTTGCTCTAAGTCAAGTGTTTGGGCAACAGGTAATATATCTACAGGGCAGAGCCTGAATCAACTTCCCAGTCAGCATCAAGGGCAGCTTCACAACCCAGATGGAGACAAGATAACAGAGGAGAAGGCTTCCCCAGAAGAGTCAACAAAGGAAGGGGAGGTCTCCTACCTGATTCTTCATTTTGAGGACAATAGCCGCACCCTCTCATAAATCATTACACGTGAGTATCAAACTCTGACCAAGCTGAATAACCAATCCTCCTCCTCAAAGGAAAGAGAGACAGGGAGAGAGGTGGAAGCGTCCTTCCCAGCGTGCCTCTGCAAAAGCAATACTTCCAACAGAAGAAAAAGAACAGAAAACTTCCTTGCTCCATTTCCTAAGTCAGAAATCTGGAAGTCACCTTCTTCTGCAACATTCCCTTCTCCCATAAGAGTCAAATAATCCTCAAGTAGTCCTATCAATTCTTTTTTTTTTTCTTTTTTCTTTATTTTCTTTTTTTTATTTTATTATTTTTTTTTATTCTTATGTTAATCCCCATACATTACATCATTAGTTTTAGATGAAGTGTTCCATGATTCATTGTTTGTGCATAACACCCAGTGCTCCATGCAGAATGTGCCCTCCTCAATACCCACCACCAGGCTAACCCATCCTCCCACCCCCCTCCCCTCTAGAACCCTCAGTTTGTTTCTCAGAGTCCATCGTCTCTCATGGTTCGTCTACCCCTCTGATTTCCCCCACTTCATTCTTCCCCTCCCGCTACCTTCTTCTTCTTCTTTTTTTTTCTTCACATATATTGCATTATTTGTTTCAGAGGTACCGATCTGAGATTCAACAGTCTTGCACAATTCACAGTGCTTACCAGAGCACATACCCTCCCCAGTGTCTATCACCCAGTCACCCCATCCCTCCCACCCCACCCCCCCACTCCAGCAACCCTGTTTGTTTCCTGCAATTAAGAATTCCTCATATCAGTGAGATCATATGATACATGTCTTTCTCTGTTTGACTTATTTCACTCAACATAATACCCTCCAGTTCCATCCACGTCATTGCAAATGGCAAAATCTCATTCCTTTTGATGGCTACATAATATTCCATTGTATATATATACCACATCTTCTTTATCCATTCATCTGTCGATGGACATCTTGGCTCTTTCCACAGTTTGGCTATTGTGGACATTGCTGCTATAAACATCGGGGTGCACGTACCCTTTCGGATCCCTACTTTTGTATCTTTGGGGTAAATACCCAGTAGTGCAATTGCTGGATCATATGGTAGCTCTATTTTCAACTTTTTGAGGAACCTCCATACTGTTTTCCAGAGTGGCTGCACCAGCTTGCATTCCCACCAACAGTGAGTCCTATCAATTCTATCTCTTGAATGCAACACAACTTGCCCATTCCCACTGATGGTTTCTTCGAATCTCCCCTAGATCAGTGCAGTAGAATCTCCTAAGTGATGTCTTAATCTCTGGCGTCACAACCTTCCATTTCATTCTGTACAATGCCAAAAAACACAAATGCAATGTAATCACATTCTGCTGACACTTAAAACTCTCCCCATGCTCCCAGTCATTTGAATAACATCCAAATACTTGTTGGTATTGAATTTATTGCAAATATTTGCTGTCATGTCTTCCTATTCTACAAAATTTGGGGTTCATTTATTGCAGGGACTTTTCCTAATTTATTTGTGTATTGCCAATGCCTAGTAATGCATCTCAGTGTTCAAAAATATATTTTGACCTGTACAAAACCCTTCTACATCTGGTCCTTCCCATTTCTCCAACTCTGGGTCCTGTCTGCCACAGCCACATTGACCCCTGCTTAATTCTCATGCAAGCTCTAATTCCAGAGATACCTAACTATTTGCAGGTGCCTGAGTATTATCTTCTCTTTCCTCACATTTGCACCCTGTCTTTGCCCCCTTCTCTTTGTTCTTCTTTTCTACTTTGATATGATTTCCTACATATTACCCATACTCCCAACTATCAGCTCATACCCGCCTTTCTCCAAATAGCCTTTCCTAATCTTCATTCTTCCTTCTCATCAGACCACTGAGCCCAGCCTGAGTAGATGACTCTTCCAATATGCATAGCACTAACCCTGCATTTATCAAACTGCTTCATAATAGTGGTTCACTTTCTTCTTTCCACATAAATGCCAAGTTCCTTAATGGTTCACAGGTCTTCATCTCTGGAAGTAGGACTGAATGACACATACACTCAGTAAATGACGAAAGAACAAAAGAACAAAAGAAAGGAAGGAATCGGAGGGGGGGAGAAAAAGCAAGCTCGATATTCTACATAATGAGTTTTTCAACAGAACATTCATTAAGAAATGTCCAGTAGATCCACAGGGTGGAGTGGACAGAAGGTTGAGCATCTATTCCTCTGTCTTCCTGCTAATTACTGTTTTACTAGACATTCAGAAACAATTCAGTAACTAGAGGGTTCATTCTAAGTTGCATTTTAAGTTGTATGAAAGAGTAAAAACAAACCTTTTAAGGAAAGCCATGTTTTATTAAATACTTAACTTTCTTCATTTTGGCTTAAGGCCTGTGGAATTAGGCAAGTCAGAAAACGTCTACTGCCCAATTAAAAGGTGCAACTATAAAAAGTTAAGTAAGGTCAAATTCAACTACATTTATTAAGTATTTGACAATTCCCTATACCACTGAAAAAGTATCACATCCCTTCAGTACATTGTCTGGTTGCTGCCTCCTCTCTGGGCAACTGCATTTCATAATCATGGTCACAGTCATGAAAGACAACATTCCAAAAATTAAACTATAGTCTATTTTTTCTCTGATGAAAGTCAAGGTTCCTTCAAAAAATTCTTACAGGAAAAAACAAGAACACACGAAATACTTCAAAAAAATCACTGTAGTTAAATAAGGTAAAGCTGGAGGAAGAGTTTATGGTCATACCATATCATCTCTTAAGACCAATTTAGAGTGCTAGATGATAAGTTTTAAGAAAACAAGAAGCTTTGTTCTGCAACGTTCAGCTGTTAGCACTTTTGCTTCTTTGGAGAAGAAAGCAGAACAAAGACAATTAAAGTTCTTCCCAGTGATAGCAAATATGTAACTGCTGACACTTCCACTCAGCATCTTGTCTGTTTTCATTTTCCTGACAAACCTATTTGAGGAGGGTTCTTCATTCAGTCAATAAATGTTTATTGTGTGCCTATTATATGAACACAACGGTAATGAAATGCATTTCTTGCCCTGAAGCTTTAGCAGGTAAATTAAAGAAACCAAAGACAAAATCAAGGTGTGATAAGAGCTAAATTGAAGAGGCAGGTGGAGAGATAAAATAATCTAATCTGGGGAAGGGGGTTTTAGTAAGGACTTCCCAGTGAAGGTCATTGCTAAACTGAGTTAATCAAGCAAAGGAGGGTGGTGGAGCCATGGGGAAAAGAAATCAGAGGACAGAGAGATTTTCCTATCTGAGGGAACAGCATCTGCAAAAGAAAGGAAAAGCATATTTTGAAGAGATTTACAAACATATCAATTCTCTTGTAATACTGTGATAGACGAAGAGATAGGAGAGGAGTCTGAAAAGATAAACAGGATTATGAAAATTCTGATAGGGCAAGTGAAGGAGTTGGATTTTATCCTAAGGACTGTGGGTTACACTGAAAAGTTTTCATCACGTAGTTTGGATTTTAGAAAGACCATATAGGCTATTAGTGTAGAAAAAGACAAGACTTGAGATGGTTTGGAGATTGTTCTGATAACCTAGGTAAGAGGCAGTGATGGCCTAACTCAAGAAAGCAGTAACGATGTGGAAAGACCTGGATAAATTGGAATGGTATCAAGAAAAAAAAGCTGTAACAGGACTTGATATGTAGGTGTGGGAATTTAAAAAGGAAGAAATTGCCCTCCAGGTTCCTTATACCCTGTCTCTCTTTTTTTTTCTACATGATCTATGGAACCTAAGCACTAATGGTGGTCACATATCCTATGAAGTCACCCAAGGCAGCTGTGTGGGCTACATCTAGTTATTTCTATTGATGGGCTAAGAATACGGGTAGAAGAAACAAAATTTTTTATCCAATTCGCAGGTATCTTTTCATTGGTTTAGGAAAATGCAATGTTCAACACTACACCTAGGAAGCTGAATGAAAAATATCTGAAAAGATAAGAATACTAATAACTGAGGGGCACCTGGGTGGCTCAGTAGGTTGGGTGGCTGACTCCTGATTTTGGCTCAGGTCATAATCTCAGGGTCCTGGGATCAAGGCCTGAGTCGGGCTCCTCGATGGCAGGGAGGCCCCTAGAGAATTCTCTCTCCATCTCCCTCTGCCCCTCCCTGCCCCCCAGGCCCATGAGTGTGTGCTCTCTCTCTCTCAAAATACATAAATAAATCTTAAAAAAAAAAAAAAGAACTGAGATTTGCGATTATTATTCCCCATATAAGTTATTAATAGTTTATAAGCCAGCCATACATGCCTCAGTGAATCTGATGTGTTTCTGAATTTAGTGTTGCTATTTCTGCTCAAAACAAAAAGTTTCTATAATTATTATTTCATATATAAGTTCTTTGGACCTATAATTCAGACAAACTTCAAGGCTAATCATAAGCCTTTAGGGTTTTTTCCTCCAAAATCTGAGATAAATTTAAATTTTTCTCACATTTGCATGAAATCTATATGGAAAGTATGGTTCCCTACTAAGAGACTTCTCACCCAAAGATAAATGTAAGCAAATTTCAAAATGTCCCAAGCATTATCCAGTCTCCTTTTTATTACATCAACTATGAAACAAACAACAACAAAAAACATAGGAAAAAAGTACTTTGTGCCTTGAGCAAACAAAGAGGAATAACAGTGAAAATCTAAACATACCACCTTTATTATGCTAAGTGAAATGAGTTGGAGAAAAACAAATATATGATTTCACTTATGTGGAATCTAAAAAACAACACAAAAGAACAAACAAATCAGAAACAGTCATAAATACAGAGAACCATGATGGTTGCCAGAGGGGAGGGATTGGGAGGTGGGCAAAATAGCTGAAAGAGATTAAGAAGCACAAACTTCCAGCTATGAAAGAAATAAGTCACAGGGATGTAAAGTACAGCATAGGAAATATAGTCAACAATATTGTAATACCTTTGTATGATGACAGAGGGTAACTAGACTTACTTGGTGAGCACTGCATAATGTACGGGACTGTTGAATCACTATGTTGTATACTTACCACTAATATTATATTGTATACCAACTATGTTTCAATTTCAAATAAATTAATTTTTAAAAATATAAACAAAATCAAAAATAAAACAAACATACCACCCTGATAGTCTCCTTTAAGGAAATAAAAGTAACACAGACTTCTGATAAGGTATAAATGCCATGGGGTACTAAAAATATCAAGTTACATAACAAGAAGGGAGAAGAGACAAAGGGAGTTGTTCATAAAGAAAAATCTTCCCCAAACCCCACATAACAAACTAACCTGCATAATACTCAAAGAACTTTATTTTCATACGGCCCTTTCTCTGAATGATCAAAAGTACTAACCCAGTAAATGCATGTTAATAGGTTTGAGTCTGGGAGAAACAATATTCTACATTACAACCCTTGGCTATAGCCTGGCAAATAGATGAGCAAACCAGAAAACTCTCCAACCATTACATCAGAATTGTACAATAAACACCAGGAGGATTTTAAGTTTCTCTGACCAGTATTCATTGGCATCACATCCCTAAGGAAAGAAACTGGCTTAAATTTTTGAGGTAAAACTTTGTTAAAACAAAACAAAACGCTATTTTTAGAGCGGTTAGAAATTAAACACCTACCTTGACCTAGTCCCCTACCTTGTTAGAATATTAAGGGCCCTTGTGAATGTGACCTTATGTGGAAAAAGCATCTTCGCAAATGTGATTAAGTGAAAGATCTTGAGAAGGGAAGATGTTCCTGGGTTAGCAGGGCAGGTCCTAACTGCAATCACAAACGTCTTTGTAGAGAAAGGCGGCAAGAGACTTGATACAGAAGAGGGGAAGATGAAGTGGCCCCAGAGGCAGAGGAAGGGGGATGAGGCCACGAGCCAAGGAACCCCTGCGTCTCCTCTCGAGACGCTGGAAGAGGCAAGGAACAGCGGCTCCCCTAGCGCCTGCAAAGGGAGCCCGCCCTGCCGACATCTTGCTTTCAGCCCAGTGATCCCGACTTGGGACTTCCGACCTGCAGAACTGTGAAAGAATGCATTTCTCCTATTTGAAGCCATCAAGTTTGGGATGCCTTATTACAGCAGCCACGGGAAGGTCCCACAGAGGCCGTGGGTTATGTAGAGCCCGGGAGGGACACAAGCCCCATCGCTCACTCTGCCACTCGCAGGTCTCCGACGCAACGCGCATGCGCCTTGGGCGCCTAACCTCATTAAGGAAGCTGAACTTTTACGGCTTTCGCTGAAGACAGTTCCCTGGGCGCCCTCAGGTCAGAGGAAACCGAAACTTCCCTCCGCAGAGGCACACGGAACTGCTGCGCCCGGCTCTGGAGCGGAGTCAGCGGTGGGTAAGAGACTGCATCCCTTTCAGGACAATTAACGGCTGCCAGTCGCAGCTGAAACCATTCTGGGAGCACGTCCGTGAGGATGACTCACGGGTTAGGAGAAATCAGACAGCCAAGTGTGGAGCGATGGGAAGGCTTCCAGAGAGGATACGCTTCTCTCAGGCCCGGGATTCAGAAGCAATGTGACTTCGGGCAAGTTGCTAACCTACTTCGCAACAGTGTCATAGGGCAGCTTTGCAATTAATTTGTATATGCCCTTTGGCCCACAGAAAATCCTTTCAGCCTGTGAGATTTGTATCTCCCAGAGCTACTGATTTGCATACCAAGGAAACAAGCGTCTGCCTGCAGTAAGTACAAATGCGGAGTTCTCTTAAAAACACATATTCCCTGCAAGGTCCAAATAAAATGAAAGACAGGAAGAGGGAGACTTAACATTCGCTTTGGTCCCACTGACTAAACCCTATTTGACATATTCTGATTCTGTTTAGCAAACAGATATGGGTAAACATTTATTTCCTTGGACTCTGAGGCGGTTGGCAAATTGCGTTCAGATGCTTTCGGATCTTCAGGAAAAGGGCACTGTATAAATCCAGGGAACTATTATGTGAGAGAGACAGAGCCTTTATCTCCTGGTCTTAATAAAGAACTAAGCATAAGGCCTATCAGACTTCTAGTTCAGACACCAAATTGACCCCTTTGGGAGCTGGGAAAGTCTCAATCTCCTTCCTGCCTTATATGGCAGTGGTAATAAAAGAGCATACACCGAGGATTAACTAAAGTTCACATACTGCCTTGAAGAGAAAAGTCTTGATTTAAGTGCTGAAAATTTATATTAGTGGGAGGGGAAAGACTGGAGAATGGCAAAAGGGATGGAAAGTTACAGAAAGTTATAATGAGAAATATAAATTGAAGCAGGTCTAAGAGAAAGATGAGAGATCAGATGCAAGAAGGTGGGGGGTAGGAAAAGTGGCCAAAAAAGAAAGACTTTTCCTCCATCTGTGTTGGCTTAGGCATGTTCTACAAGTCCTAAAGGGAAGTATATCCTTTAGCAACAAAAGAATAATGATTCCAAGTGGAGAAAAGGCAGCAGGAGAATACGAGGGCGTGACAGAAGAAAAAAAGAGGGGGCGCCTGGGTGGCTCAGTTGGTTAAGCCACTGCCTTCGGCTCAGGTCATGATCCTGGAGTCCCGGGATCGAGTCCCGCATCGGGTTCCCTGCTCGGCGGGGAGCCTGCTTCTCCCTCTGACCCTCCTCCCTCTCATGCTCTCTGTCTCTCATTCTCTCTGTCTCAAATAAATAAATAAAATCTTAAAAAAAAAAAAAAAGAAGAAAAAAAGAGGGCAAAGAACAAAAAGGTTAAGAGAGGGTAAGGGACATAATAAGACAATAGAGAATGAAATTCATAGCATCTATAACAGGATCTAGGAGAAGAGCCCTTTCGTCCCCAATACATTTTAAGGGCAAGAATAGTTGCCCTGATTTTATGAAGTCAGAGCTGGTCCATGCTGTCACCCTCCTGCTTCAAAAGTGATTTGACCAAACCAAATGGAGATATGGTCTAGCCTCTTGGCGTATGGCAAAAAGAAACATTTGACTCACATTAGGAACTCCTAACATAAAAGACACTGACCACCCAAGCAGTATTCGCACACACACACACCCAATTTGGCAGAATTCCGTTAAAAAGTTGAATACAATTAAATTGGTTTCCAGGCTTCTATAATCAAGCAAACGGTTAGGTTTTTTGTTTATCTGTGTGTTTGTTTTTTAATCTAAATTGTCTAAGCTTTACACAGATGTAGCTGACAATAAAGCCTACAAAAGGTAACATTTTTAAATTCACCTAAATTGTGAGAGGCAAAGGTATTACATACCTCATTTTGTCTTTGTGCTAGACAATTCCAAAACCCATCTCATGGTTTTATAAAAACCTTGGCCAAAATCCATCAGATAATAGTCACATCTCTCTTTGTGATGGGAGGCATAATGGGCAGCAGAGAGGGAAGGTGACAAAATTGTACTGTTCCACAGTCCAAAGGAAAGACAAAATGTCCCCCGCTCCTGTATGAGCAGATCTCAGATTACATATCTGCTCTGCCATGCTCTGATTTTTCAGTAGTACTCAGTTCTTTTACCCTGTCCCAAATGGATGATTGAACTGTATCATCTGTATAGCATTTTAAGATATAATGATCTTATTTTTCCAGCAGCATCATTCATTTATTGGACAAAAGAATTGGGTAGGATCCAGTTAAGCAATAGAAAGCAGGCCAGTTATTTCAACAAAAGGAATTTATACAAATAATGATCAATTAGGTATTACAAAACCAAAAACGTGGAGGCATCACAGGTAGTTAAGCCGTCCTCTAGGCCTGGAAAATGAGGGGAGATGTTAGGAATGTTAAACTGCGTTGAGCCGCATGGTCAAACATGGTAGCCACCAGCCACATTTGGTTTTGAGCAACTTAAAATGCCCCTGGTCCAAATTGAGGTGCACCAAAAGTATAAAATACACACCAGATTTCAAAGACTAAGTATGAAAAAAGGAAGGTAAAATATCCCATTAATAATTTTTGTATTGATTATGTGTTGAGATGACAATATTTAGGGGTACACTGGGTTAAGTAACATGTTTATTTTACTTTTTTTTTTTTTGCTTTTTTGATGTAACCACTTGAACTTAAAATTTTATATGCGACTTGCATTTTCTTTCTATTGGATGGTGCTGGCTGACAGGTCTAGAACAAGGACCCCGTAAAGCTGGGACTCAGTCTTTTGAGAAGGGTACTGCAGGACGATATTGGTATATCTGAGAGAAGATGCTGGGCCTGGTTCAGGCTGTGTGAAATCTGCAAACTGGAGCCAATTGTCATGAATCAACCGTCCCCGCCAAAGCAATGCTACTGCAGTGCTGCTGACAGGAGCACCAGAAAAACAAGGAAGAAGAGGTAAGTCTTTTCCTTCCCCACTCCTTGCAATTTTCCTCCATTGCTCCCAGTTGGCAGAGCCTAAGGCATAACTGGCAGACCCAACTCTAAGGGAGAAATGTGATTTGCAGGGTCCCAGGCCCAGCTGGACAAAGCAGAATATGGAAAGATGAGTTTGATGTTGAGAGGTGAGTAGCTTCATCACCAGCACAACGAAGAGTCATTGTCTGTCAGGCATGGTTTTAGATATCAGGGGCACAAGCATGAACCAAAGTCCCTGTCCTCATACAGCTTGCATTCTAGTGAGACAAGACAGACAATAAACAAATACATAAACAAGATGATTTCACAGAGTGATAAGGGTTATGAAATTAAGAACACAAGGTCATACATAAGAAGGTGACAAGATGAGAGGTTGAGGTTAGGTACTGCTTTTGATAATGAGGTCAGGAAATGCCTCTCAAAGAAGATGACATTTGAACTAAGATCTGGAGGGATGGAGAGGGGAGGAGAAGGAAGAGGAAGCATTCCAAGGCAGAAGGAATAAAACATGGAAAATCTCTGATAAGAGAATGGTCTGGGATCATAGCTGACACATAATCGTCAGGAGGAAAGATGACAAGAGATGATTGGGACTGGTTACGCAGGGTCCCTGCAAATCATGGTAAGTAATACGGATTTGAACTTAATTGCTATGGAACCACTGTAGGATTTTAAGCCGGAGATGGTATGATTTGATTTACATTTGTAAAAGGTCATTCTGGCTGTTGTGCAGAGGAATAGACTCTAGGGGGACAAGCATATGAGGGAGACCAGGAGGCTACTGCAGCAGTAGGGTAAAAGATGAGGATGCCTGGGATTGTGGTTGAAACAGTGGAGATGGTGAGAAGTGACTGTATTCAAGATAAGAGCTGCAGGATGAGCCAACAGTACCCATTAAGATTAGGATGCTTCATGTAATTCATTTGAGTAAATTTTCCAAATATCTAGCACACTCTCAACACCAAAATTGTTTTAAAATATTCTTGTTATTTTTCATGGAAATAATTGAAAATTATACAAAACATTCCTTGATCTTCTATGGAAAATCCCAACCAAATTTATGAACTGCTATTTCGACTCAGGGTCCTATTCTCCATTTTTGTATGCCATCTGACACATTCTCTGTCAATTTCTTGAGTTCTTCAACTCCAATTACTTTCACTCCATATGTTAAAGCTCTGCTTATTTTGAGGCAAATCTTAATTAGGATGAAAAGGGTGATTTTCCAGATAATCTAATCCAGGCATTGACTATGCCGTTTAGGTGGAAGCCGCACCTGCCAGGCTCAGGTCAGCATCTGCTGTCCCAGCCTGTCCATAAAGCCTGTGCTTACCAAGGCCCACATCTAACCAAAATTATCCTTGCTTCTGAGACATCAGCCATATTTAGCCACTGTGATTCACCAAGGTCAAAATCAACATGATCCCTACTTACCAAAGCCAAATAACCAGTCATTTAGAAAATCTTATTTCCATATTATTTTGAGTCCCAATTTCTAGCCCTTGTCTATTTTTCAGTGTTCCTAGCCAACCTGTAAAGATGTTGCAGTTTTAAGGGTTCAATAAAATGATCTTCCTTTCTTCCTTTCCCAAGTGCTGACTGGGATTCTGAACTAGGGATCAAATTATCATTTACTGATGGATCTAAACTAGAGACTATGGCTTGGATTTAAGGCCAAATGGCTTTCCTTTTTTATTTTTATTTTTTTTAAAGATTTTATTTATTTGAAGGAAAGAGAGTGAGTGAGAGAGAGAGAGAGCATAAGCGGGGGGTGGGTGGAGAGAGGCAGAGGGAGAAGCTGACTCCCTGCTGAGCAGGAAGCCCAATGTGGGGCTCGATCCCAGGACCCTGGGATCATGAACTGAGCCAAAGGCAGACGCTTAACCAAATGAGCCACCCAGGTGCCCCCCAAATGGCTTTCCTAATATATCTTTTTGAACTACACTGAATCCACCAAACTACAAACCTACCACCTCCACTGGAATGGTGAAGGTGCAATCAGATTAGAATGGGATGAAGAACAAGCAGAAGGCAAAGAAGCAGAGATAGAAAATAAGACTTGATCATTCACAAAGTTGGGCTCTGAAGACAAATGAAGAATGACACAATAGCTGAAGGAGATGTCAAATCCATGGAACTAAGGTTAGGTTTTAAGATGGAAAGTAATGGGACATGTTTACATGTGCGTGGAAATAATGAAGGAAAAGGGGAGAGATTGAGGATGTAGGAAAGTGGATGTGTATCAGTAAAGGTGACTGGGAGTCAGTGGATAGGATTCGAAGCCTCAGTGGAAATACAGGCCGCCATAGTAACAGGTGGGAACATAACAGAGTTGGGGGTAAAGGAACTTAGGTTTCTCGATTTAGTTGTGGGCAGATGGAGTTTTCATTCTATGTTTTCTATTTTCTGAATGAAAAATGAAGTGAAGTATTCAGCTAAGAATGAGAGGGTGGGAGGTGTGAAAACAGAGAACACTTGAAATTAAAATCTTGCTGGGAAGCAAAGTTACTGAGGAAAAAATTTCTGAGTACTACTGAAGGTCCATTTGAGATGCATTAATTTAACGTGAAAGCAGTCAGCCCAGTCATGTCACTTTCTCTAGCAATATGCAGATACTCAAGGATATCCAAGGAAAAGCTAGGTATGTGGTTTCAAGTCAATAGGGATTATCGCTGGCTCAAGATGGAGGAGAAATAGAGGGCCAAAGGAATTGAGGGCATTTGCAAGAGCATGATTATATTAATTTATTCAATAATAATCCTCGAACGCCCAATATATGTCAAGAACTAGTCAAAAAGTCCCGGCTAAATGATAGGGAGATGTAGGTGCAGGCTACTATCTAGGGATTCCACCAGAGCTAGGTGCAGATTTTCTATTTAACTCATCCTTCTTTTTTCTTCTCTTGTCATCCTTCTTGGAAAAAACAAAAAACAAAAAAAATTGGTGACATATATTTAGTATTTACCATGTGTCAGGTACTACGCTAGGCCTTTTTTTAAAAACATGATCTTATTGCTCCTTATGTGAATGCTATGAGGAAGTTACTATTATTAGCCCTACTTGCAGATGAGGAAAAAGAATATGAAGATATTGAGCAACCTCAAAATATCACCTTCAAAACTACTGGCTTTAGAGCCCCTTGCTTCTACAGGTTAAGTCTTTGTCTCTTGGGGAAAAAAATAAAGCATTTTCAATTAAAATATTTTAAATTTCCCATTTCCACTTCAATGCATAAGCAACCAGTTTTTTATTTGAAGATTCTTTGGAAGAAGAGCTTTAAACTCTTCTATAAACTTGAGTGAAATTATTATTTCAAATTATTTAATTTTGTAAATTTAAACAGTCTTGACTATGCAAGTAATTATTTTAAAACTCTGCAAACAGGTAAACAGCTACTCTGTTATTCCTTCCCAAACTCTCTTGCGGGTAACACACGCTTAAGAAAATACTTATGCTTTACCTAACATTTTCTGTTTAAGAGAAATAATCTGAATTTCTAAATTTGGGCCTGGAGAATAAACAGAAGTTTCCCTCCTTAACTCCTCTTCCTTCCTTGCTTGCTAATCAAACTAAGATAATTGTTCTACCCTAGAAAATGTCCAATGACTAACAGATACTATTGTGTTGGGTTTTTTTTCCTATGAGAGAAACTTAAAGAGGCAGCCCATCCTATTCATCAAAAATCACAAAATTAGCAAGGAATGAGAGAACTCAGGCTTTAAAGCAAGGGTTGTACAGAGGTGAAGGTCATTCACATTCTTAATGTGGAAAATTTGACTGGGAAATTGGGAGTGTTTCATTGTTCCCTTGTTATCTAGAAAAACATTCAATTTCTAAAGTTGAATCATGTAAAAAGTCCCTTCGACTATACTTATATTTTTCAAGACTATGTTATATTTGAATAAATTCAACTATCACTATCTGGAAAGACAAATCCAGGTCAGGCAAACATAAAAAATGAACCATGCTTCCTGAGCAGTAAAACAGATTGGTCGTGCATGACATTTAGCCAGATTTGGTAATAGCTATCAATTGTTTAGAATTTACTACATTCTAAACCAGAGATTCTCATTCTTGGTTATGCATTAGAGTCACTGGAGACATATTTTTTAAACTTTTTATTTTGAATTAATTGTTGACTTACGGAAAAGTTGCAAAAATAATACAGAGGGTTCTCATATGTCCCTCACCTGCTTCCTATAACATTAACCCCTTACATGACCATTATACAATTATCAGAACCAAGAAACTAACATTAACGATACAATATTATTAAATAAATTATAGGTCCTATTAGAATTTTACCAGTTGTTCCACTAATTTCCTTTTTTGATTCAGGACTGCATTGAACTGGTATTTCTTCTTAGCCTTGTCCAATCTGTGATTTTTCCTCAGCCTTTTCTTGTCTTTCATAGCCTTGATCTTTTGAAGAGTACTAATCCATTATTTTGGAGTTAATTTGCGTTTGTCTGATGTTTTTCTCATGATCAGAACAAAGTGATGCATTTTTGTAAGAATACCACAGAAGTGATACACCTTTCCTTCTCAATGCATCATATCAAGGAGTTCATAATGTTGATGTATTATTTTTGGTAATACTACCTTTGATAACTTGGTTAGTCATATCTAACGGGTTTCTCCACTGTAAAGTTGTTATCTTTCCTTCAGTAGTTAATAAATACCTTGATACTTTGAAACCACACAAATCCTGTTTCTCATCAAACATTTACCCACTATTTTGACATCCATCACTAGATCTTATCTACAACAATTATTGCTGTGGTCTCTGTCCAGAAATGAGTTTCTATTTCCCTATTTCCTTCAACATTTATTAATTGGAATTCCACATGAGGTGTTTTTTTTTTTTTTTAATGCTGATACGTAGGTCCCACCACAGACAAATTCAATGAAAATTTACTAAGCATATTATCCCTAGTTCACACAATATGGCTAAGAAGCAGATATTATTATTCCCATTGGAATACGAAGAAATTGATAATTGGAATGACATAGTAACATGTGTTTTTACAGCTAGTGAAGGCAAGACAGAAGCTCTGAGCTACCTATCTCTGAAATCTAACCTTGTTTCATTGCCCCAGCTTTCTTCCTTTTCAGTTCAGCTCATTATTCTTGATGTCAAACTTTGCCCCATTTAAAGCTTACTCTACTAACTCCAATCATCTATAACTGCTACCTACATCAGTCTAGGGTTAGTTACTTTTTTTTTTTCCTCAAAACTTTTTGACATTCACCTTCCTAAAGAGTGAAGAATAGATGCCAACTGCACTTTGGCCTTCATATGGACAATAGATCTTTGCAAAACAACATGAGAGTGAAAGAAAATGATATATCATATACATTTAGGTATTTAGGCTAATAGGCAACCTTTTTAAGGAAATATAATCCAAATGCTTTCTGAGGGAATAAAGCTCATCAGGTGTTGAGCATATGCATATAGTGGTGAAGTGAAGTGGGGATTCAGAGCCAGGTAGAATTGAGTTAGAGTCCAGCAAACCACTCAATGATCTTGAATATGTTTTTCTAACCTCTTTAAGGTTCAATTTCCGAATTGTTAAGTTGCAAATATTAATACCAACTACATAGACTCCTTGTGAGGATTCAATGAGCTTTAGCACAGGGGCACAAACAATAACTATGACCTTTAAAAAACCACTGTAACCAAATTGCCTAACACTGACAAGAGGTGAATACTTTAAAAAAAAATTTTTTTAAGATTTTATTTATTTGAAAGAGAGAGAGAGTGTGCACAAGTGGGGTGGGGCAGAGGGAGAAGCAGGATCCCCCCCAAGCAGGGAGCCTGATATGGGGCTCGATCCCAGGACCCTGGGATCATGACCTGAGCCGAAGGCAAGATGCTTAACTGACTGAGCCACCCAGGCACCCTGAAATGAGTACTTTTTAAGAGAATTTTTGGGAAAAGGAGAGAGAGGTAATTTTGGAGGGTATGACCCTTAGAAGAGGTCTGATGACGTGGGTGTGTACAGGAGTTTTGGAACTGCCAGAGGGGTGCATAAGGACTCTGAGGGATAAAGGGATAAAGGGAGCTGGGGGGTGTGAACTATCATCTTGACTGATTTTCTTTGTGGAGACAACCATCAAGTAGAGAGCTAGATAAAAGGGTGGGCCAGCTGAAGAGTTGCGGAAGCTGCCAATCTATAAATGGCAGGCAGCTAAAACATCACATGAAATGTAAAGAAAGAATATTTTCCCTAGAACATCTCTCAGAAAGAGTACTTTATGTGCATACCATGGAGATAAGAAGTTTTGTCCATTTCAGTCACTTCCGTATTCCCAGTGCCTAGAACACTGCCTAGCAAATGGTAACTATTCAACAGAACCATTAGATTACAGGATAAATGAATGAATACATTGATAAATTCAAAAGACCAATTAAGAAACTTAGCTGCTTAAGAAAAAAAAAAATTAAGAAACTTAGGCCCTCTCTCTTGCTGAAAGGGGTAAATAGATTAGGGGGCAGGTCCAATTCTTTCAAGTCTATAGAAGGAAGCCTGGGCCCACCTACGGCTACTCCCCTCATCTCCCTCTTCTTCATTAAGGGTGTCTCCTCTAAATAGTTGTTGAACAAATAAAGAATAATGATTTTTTTTAAAGGATGCCAAATTATAAACTTGCTCAGGAGCTCTATGAATCTGTTAGACCTTGGCTATATGTCACTGAAAATTATATCCGTACAAAGAAAAGAAGTCATTGCTTGTCCAACTATGAAAACGTGAAATAAGATGCCTATAGCAAAGATCGGAAGTTGCTTTTCTCCCTTTCATGCTTAATAAGAGAAGCCCGGGAAATGTGCCAAGCTGAAGAACTGTATTTCCAAAGCATGTCTGTAAACAGAGGTGTCCCCTGAGATGTAAGAGTCCTCCAGGAGACCCTATTGCCCCTTGCTTTTCTATTCCTGCCTGGAATGAAGATAGAATGGTTGGAGCTCTGAGAGTCAACTTAGTGATTTTGAGGATGATGAACAGAAAGATATAAGGAGGCTGAGTCTCTGATGATTTTCTGGAGCTGCCATACCAGCATCTGTCTCCAGACTTAATTTGTGTGGGAGAAAAACAAAACTCTATCTTGTTGAAGTGACTATAGTTAGGTCAGTAGCCAACACAATTTCCATGGTGTGCTCCATTAGATGACGTGTATGTATGGTTGCATCAGTAGAAGCTAACTGTGTGTACTTTGAAGAAAAAAGGAAATTCGAATTTTTAATAGGAATTCTTAGTAATTATTAACAGTGTAGAAGAATACGGTGTGCAATTTAAAGAAGTACTTCTTGTAAGAACACCGTTACCCACTGTGGAGTTGAACAGTTGAGCTGTACCATAGTAAGTGTTTTTGTCAATAATCGGCACATTTCAGTATGGAAAAGAATCATCAATCACCTAGTCCAATTACCCATTTGAGGCTCAACTCTTCTCCAGAATATTTAGGTAAGAAGTCATCCAGCTTATGCTTGGCTACATCAAGTGATGAATAACTCTCTACTTCCCACGCCAGCCCATTTTTATCTTTGGACAGTTCTAAAAGTTAGAATGTTGTCTCTTACACTGAGCTGAAAATCTGTTTTCCTCTAGCTTCTATCCACTCATCCTAGCTTTCATCTTCAGAGCCATATTCAGTACTTCCAATTTCTGTTCTAAATGACAAGCCTTCAATTATCACACTCCTCTTGAGACAGCTGCCCTTCTGGATTTTCATGCCAGGAAATCATGCTGATCATGTTTCTGAACATGTTGAGATCTACTTTCCCAGAATCCAGGGAATAGGTGTGACTGTACCTACTCTTTCCTTTCCTTGCTATCATATACCTTGAAAGAATACTGCCATGTCTCCCCCGGATGCATAACCTTCTATTCTGCCAAAAATGTTCTCTGAGTTACTCAAATACAAAGTCATCATTATTTCCAATTGCTTTCAGTAACTCTGGGAGATACGTTTTGAGACAAAACAGGTAAAGAACTTATCAGAGGTGGTACTACTAGCTGGATGAGCATCTCTTTATACATCCCCAATATTTGAAATTCCCCTTTTTACAATATATTAGACCTGTGCAACATGTCTGACCTAAATCAGAAATAAGTCATTTATTTCTTACATCAGGCCAAATAACACTTAATACATCTTCACAATAATATCACACCTGTCCTTTCACCTTTCCTTCACACTCCAGCTATCTCTAGTAAATTTCTGCTCTTAGGATTTTGGATTTCTGAGTGGGCATAAGTGACATTGCAAATTTCTCTACTCAACAAAGTCTGTCTCTACTCAATTAGATCTATTCTCCCTTACCATATTTCTTTTTTTTTTTTTAAAGATTTTATTTATTTATATGACAGAGAGAGACAGCGAGAGAGGGAACACAAGCAGGGGGAGTGGGAGAGGGAGAAGCAGGCTTCCCGCCGAGCAGGGAGCCCGATGCGGGGCTCCATTCCAGGACCCTGGGATCATGACCTGAGCCGAAGGCAGACGCTTAACGACTGAGCCACCCAGGCGCCCCTCCCTTACCATATTTCAAACAGACCCTGCTCACCAAACTTTGGTGACACTGGTGAGATAGTTACCATCTGTGTTATGATATCTAATTTGCTAGGTTACCTGCTATAATCAAATATATTGAGTCCACAGGATGTACTGATAATAAAAATAAATGTAACCTGAAATAGTTGTTTTTAAAATTAAAAAAAAAAAAAGAAATAGAAATTTAGCCAATAGCGAGGCATTGTAAATTTAATCTGGAACTAATCTCTGGGTTTGACACCTAAGGGCAGACATCCTATAGGGAACTTCTGCCACTTTTCTCTGCTTCTACCACTGGTATTATGTCAAACAGGCAAAATGAAAATGGTCAGGAACTGCAGTTACCCCATACCAGGAGAGCAGAAGTCATTTTTCAGGCTAGATTTTTAAGAGTATAAAGCCCAGTTCACAGTTTAAGAGAAACATAGTTTTCTATTCACAATCTGTCTTCCAGCCAACCTATTTTATTACCAATATCAGGAAGGTACAGAGATAAAATATAGTTTAAACTTCAAATCCCTCAAACCTAACTGTCAGGTAGGGGAAAGGTCAGATGCTGACATGCTGGAAAAAAGGAAAGCTGATGATGACCACAGTGGTGATATCAGTTTTTCACCTGATAAGTATAAATTGGGATGGGATCAGGAGAAGATGAGAGCTGGGTTATTTGAGGTTTATGCTGTTGATGTTAGAGACAGATGTGCCTAGAGAGGGTTAGGTACATAGAAGACAAGGCAGTGCATACTCAGAATTGAGATAAAGCCTCCGCAAGCTCTGGGACTCATTTTCTCCCCTGCTGAATGCTATAAGAAATTGTTTTTGAATCATATGCGTCCTAAAAAAGTCGTTTCTTACGATCCCAGAAATTTGCTGTCCAAGGTATAGGAGGGAAAGGTGAGTTTGGTCTGTAAGTTTCCTCATGTTTGTCACTGGCTTTTACTTCAGCATGGATCGACTTTTTCCTCTCATGTTAAAAACAAGCAAACAACAACAACAACAACAAAACAGAAAAAGATATGTTAGAACATGTTAGTAAGATACTATTTGGAATTCTCATTCATATGGCATTTAAGAAATAATTGCTTAAATTATACAACTATTATATGGAGGATAACTTATTTTTATTATTAGCTTTGTGGGTCATTGACATTTTATGTACAAGAATAAGGATATGTTTCTTCTGTCTTCAAAGACCCCACAGACTTGGGAGAGAAGATAAGACATACATGAATACGTAATACATAATCTATAGTGTGGTGTGTGCCTTAAGAGAGATATAAAGAGCCCAGAGGTTTAGAGAAAGGAGAGATTAATTCTGAACTCAAGAACACCATAAGCAAAACGGCTACTATGATATGAATGTTTATGTCCCCCCAAAGTTCATATGTTGAAATCCTAATGCCCAGCATGATGATATTGAAAGGTGGGGCCTTTGGGAGGTGTTTAGGTCATGAGGGTGGAGAGCCCTCACAGATGGGATTAGTGCCCTTATAAAAGAGGCTTCAGAGAGATCTCTAACCCCTTGTACCGTGTGAGGACAGAGTGAGAAGGCACTGGCTATGAACCAGAAAGAGGGACCTCACCAGAAGGTGACCTTGCTAACGCCTTGATTTTGGATTTTCCGGTATCCCAAACTGTGAAGAATAAATTGTGGTTGTCTATAAACCATTTAGCCCATAGTGTTTTGTTATAGCAGACTGAGCTGCTAAGAATGGACTAAGACAATGGCTAATGGCGAAACAACAGGATTCAAACATGAGCACAGTGAGTGCAGATCTCAATTTTACTGCCCTGCCTCAGCCACATCATTTCATTGTGCATTAGTTTCTTCAACCATTAAATAAGAAAGGAAAAACGGCATTCTTGCCCAAAGTACTCCTATCCTCAGGAGATGGCTCTTGAGATGAGCACATCAATAGACAGATCCCAAACCAAGCAAAAATATCGTATTGTTCATGGAAAGCTTCACAGCGCTCAGATTAGGCAGAAGTGTCATCGCTCTCTGCCACTGCCACCTTCCAAATTTTACCTTCTTTTAGGACAGTCCCACAAACAGAGGCTATGTTGTCAAGCTGGAGTGAAACTGGATGTTCACATGCAGCCAGTCTTAAAAGAAGGTTAATTTGTGTTAGCAAACTGTCAAATAACTTGTCATACCTCATTATTTTTCTTTATACACATCCTTCCCTCCCCCTGGTATAAAATAAATAAATAAACAGAAAAAAAATATCTCCAGGATTGTGTGATAGCTGATCTTTCAAGGCTACTTTGTGGCTAAATAAACAAAAAGAAAAACAAACAGTGCTATTCTGAAGGACTTTTTTTTTTCCTCTTTGAAGACACTGCAAAGCGATCACGATAATATAAATTCAAGGGCAAATGCTTCATCCTTTATAAACTTGAATTAGTAAGTTGATCCTCTTCACCAGCATGTTTTTAGTGCATAGAGAGATAAAATTTGATAAGTTCATGAAAACAATCACTTTAGTACAAAAAGTAAGAGGTGTTAATAAAGTATTGGCACCGAAAATGTATAAAACAAACCAAAATGCAGAGAAAGTGATAGATTCCCTATTGTAGTATATAAATTACATTGTTAAAATGATGATTGATATTATAGCTTCTATTTCAAAGACTCCCTTTATAGAACAGGTCTATTGTCAAAAATGATACTAAGAAAATACTTTCTCAAGAGTATAACTGCCCATATATTATTCTTATAAAATTGTAGACATGAGAGAGTTTTCTGGAATAATGACCTATCTAAAAATGAGAGGTGGCAGAGGAATTTAAGGGAAGAAAATGACGCTAAAATATATCACCTTAAAATGTTTTTTTAATACTCTGCATAAAAGTGCTTCGTTCAAAATAGTCCAAAAGTGGCATGCAAGATTACATTATATTAATTTATATAGCACCCCACCTTTTTCAAATACCATCTATGCATGAATTATCAGTAGGGTTCTTCTGTGATTACCTGATTATGTATTAGCTCAGTCTTTCTCTCTGTCTCTGTTTCTGTCTCTCCAATGAAGAAATTGAGGAAAAAATGAGTCAAGTTACTTGCGTCAGCTCATACTGAATAAAGACAAGTTTTTAAACATCTAATAAGAGAATTTTCAAATATAAGATGGATCATGTTAGGACTTAAAGAAAGAAACGAACAAACAAGCTTCAACCAGTGGCTTAAACAATGTTTGTTCTTTATACTTTTATTAGTTGCAAAGGACAGAGGGGAATTTAGGTTATTTCAAGTGACAGGGTTCACTTCCGGTTTCCGGTCCAGCATATAAAGAGCTTGGAAGTCATCACTCCCATCCTCACAATAAGTAAACAGGTGAACAAACTGAAAATCAACAACTTTTCTCAAATCCACCAGAGAATTGAGATGATGGAGCAAACACTACCCCAAACCCTGGAGAGACAGGCAGATACAGGGAATCACAGCTCACTGGATACTGAGGAGAAACCTCAGCTAGAGCCAGCATCCATTAGGGATACTTTAAGGGTAACTGACTAATTGCTGAAGAGTGAGCATAGACAAGCATAAGAAATAAAAACCCCTGGAGACCCAGCCTTTGGGGTGTCCCCCACGTTTTTTCTGAGTTTTAACTCCAGTAGCCCCCCCCGCCCAGGTTCTTAGAAACTGAGGAAAAATCTCCTCATGCTCCCAAAAGGAAAAGAGAGAAGTAACCATTCTGAAATATACCTAGAGCATTTTGTTCTACTTAACAAAATCTTTCCTTGAGGGAAAAGCTAAACTGATTTGGGTTTTATCAGTCTAACAGATGTGGAAGAAGGGAAATAGCCAATTCCAGCGCCCTCTAGGCTTTAGGTCTCACCCAAGGGTGGGTAAAGAAAATAAAATTGAGACTTAGACATAATCATGGGCACTAAAATGATTTCCCCACCCCCACGTGCATATCCTGCACCACACAAATAGGGCCCCTGAACAATAACAGAGGAGTACAGCTAAAAAGAACTGCATGGCTTAGACCTTATTTACAAAGGAGCCTTCAGGAAAACTCAAACACAACAGAGAAGACTCAAAGACAACAGAGATGACAAAAGCAAGGACACCACAAGAAATTTCAGTCTCTGACATCTACAGCTACAGCCAACAGTAAACATAGCTCAACACCTAGCCAGATAAACAGAAGATCTCACACTAAAGGTCAGATTCGCTCAGTTCTCCCACCCAAGACATCACGTCTGGCTTTCAACAAAAAATTGCAAGGATGACAAAAGGCAAAAAAGACACTGTCTGAAGAGACATGGCAAGCATCAGAACCAGATTCAGATATGGCAGGTATTGGGAATGATCAGACCTGAAATTTAACTATAATTTGTATGTTAAGGTCTTTCATGAAACAAAGAGATGATGTGTAAGAACAGGGGAATAATGTAAGCTGAGAGATGGAAACTCCAGGAAAGAGTCAAAAGGAAAGACTAGAAATCAAAAATCCTGTCACAGAAATGAAAAAATGCCTTTGATGAGCTCCTCAATAGACTGTACCCAGCCAAGGAAAGAACTCAGGAACTTGAAGATATGTCAGTAGAAACTTCTCAATTTGAAAAGCAAAGAGATGGGGTGCCTGGGTGGCTCAGTTGGTTAAGCGACTGCCTTCGGCTCAGGTCATGATCCTGGAGTCACAGGATCGAGTCCCGCATCAGGCTCCCTGCTCGGCAGGGAGTCTGCTTCTCCCTCTGACCCTCCTCCCTCTCATGCTCTCTGTCTCTCATTCTCTCTCTCTCAAATAAATAAATAAAATCTTTAAAAAAAGAGAAAAAGAAAAGCAAAGAGATTTTTTTTTATTTTTTTTAAAGATTTTATTTATTTATTTGAGAGAGAGAACGAGAGAGAGCATGAGAGGGAAGAGGGTCAGAGGGAGAAGCAGACTCCCCGCCGAGCAGGGAGCCCGATGCGGGACTCGATCCAGGGACTCCAGGATCATGACCTGAGCCGAAGGCAGTCGCTCAACCAACTGAGCCACCCAGGCGCCCGCAAAGAGATTTTTTTAACCGAAAACAAAAAAGAGAATACAATATCCAAACACTGTGGGACAAATACAAAAATATAACGTACACGTAACAGGAATACCTGAAGGAGAAGAAAGAGAGAAAGGAACAGAATAAATATTTGAAATATGAATAGCTGAGAATTTTCAAGTTATGGAGATGTGCTGTGAGGACACAAGGGGAAATGAGGGAGTGCAGAAAACCTTCTCAGCCATCAAGGGAACCAGTTTCATGGAAAATTAAGATGCCTTTTGTCCCATCATAGCACACAACATAATCTACTGGCCACACACCATAATCTAGCCCCCGCTATTCTCATAGATCACTTTTCTTGTTTTTTAAGATTTTATTTATTCATTTGAGAGAGAGTACGCACAAGCTAGGGTGGTGGGGCAGCAGAGGGAGAGAGAGAAGCAGGCTCCCAGCTGAGCAGGGAGCCCGATGCGGGACTCAATCCCAGGACCCCAAGATCATGACTGAGCCAAAGGCAGACACTTAACTGACTGAGCCACCCAGGCGCCCCACACAGATCACTTTTCTACTCTGAGTGGGTCTGGTCTGTTTTCTGACTGCAGTTGACCCTTAAACAACGTGAGTTTGAACTGCACACATCCACTTATACATGGATTTTTTTCAGTAAACACAGTACAGTACTGTAAATGTATTCTTTCTTATGATTTCTTAGTAACATTTTCTTTTCTCTAGCCTACTCCATTGTAAGAATACAGTATGTAATACATATACAGAATATGTGTTAATTGACTATGTTAACGACGGTAAGTCTTCTGGTCAATAGTAGGCTATTCGTCGTTAAGTTTTTGGAGAGTCAAAAGTTATCCGCAGATTTTCAACTGTGTGGGGTGTGGAAGCCCCAATCCCTGTGTTGTTCAAGGGTCAACAGTATTTTCTTTCTTCTTCTCTACCTCATGTTCTTTGTCTACATGGCTTTCATTATCTCACGCCTGCCTTTTCTCTGTGTGTCTCTTAGCCTTTGATCAGTTGTTTGTCTGTGTCCCTCTCTACATGTCCCTATTCTACTCAGTAAGAGAGAATCCAGCTTGGTTCCTCTCCCTCCAGCGTCAGCATCTGCATTGAACAGAGTCAAATCACTTCATCAAACCACCTGACAGGCTGCTGGCCAACTCATAAGCTGGCTGTATTTGGCTCAGGTGCTAATTCTTGATCCAGTCATCTCTGAGCTAAGCAAACAGATCATGGGTTAAAATGAATTAAGAACAAGAAGCTGCTTCCTGGTTCATGTTTAGAAGGGACTATTAGCAAGGTAGTCTCTTAGCATGTTATGAATTTATCTGAATTCCCAGGCATTTTGGTAGCAGGTTGCAAAAAACAAACTTAGTTCCCAAAGAAAATGGGAACTTTGATTTAACGTATTATTTATCTTCTTGAGTTTCATTTCTGGTTTATATCATTTCTGGTTTACATATCACCCCACCACCACCACCAATGGACAGGGACAGGGGGACAGGGAGTGTACAATGTAACACCCCTGGTGATCATCCCAAGGTATACTCTTGAGAGTCATCAGAGCAGGACCAGGCTGCTCATATCACCCCAAGTCAGAGCAGACAGCTGCAAAGAGTACAAAGATTGATGTGACATCCCCATTCCTCGATGGTCCCATTCCCTTAGTTATTTCATTGTGTCACCTGTCCCAAAATATTTTTGACTCTCTTCTACTAAACATGTGGCTGGAAAAGGAAGAGACAAAAAGGGGCATATGCTAAAACATAGGGGTGTGTGTATGTGTATGTGTACCTGTGTGTGTGTGTGTGTGTAATTTTCTCCTCCAGAGCACAATATGTTTGAACAAATATATTTTTCATCTACCTGATTTCAGTGTAGGCTGTTAATTTTCTGAAGCAGATAAAATCAACGTAGGAAGAAAGCACAATATTCTTAGTGCTTACTTCTCACTTGAATTCAAGTTAAATATGAATATGCTTCCTCTTCACTAGTTTTCAAGGGATCATATTCAGCTAACTTCTCTCTGCACAGATGACACACAGCAGTGAGGGAGAGGCACCAGCATCATTCTTCTTAGTTCTTGACTGTGTTTGACCTTCAGGGGCACCTCTCTAAGAGAGGAAAAGTGTGCTTTGCTCTACCTCCACGTAGAGGGCAGGGTACGAGTAAAGGCTACAAGATAGAAGATAAGAACCCTGTTCCTGTTTAACTAACTCTCTCTGGCCTCACAATCAAAAGAGGTGCCCTCCTGCATCACATCTTTTCTATTATCTTTGTCCGCTGTGCATACTGTTTCTGGGCAAGAAACAGTGAAACCTTCTGCTTTTCAATAGAGATCTGTATTTAAGAAAGAGACACAAAATGTGCAGCAGTCCTGTGTTCCCATTTTACCAGTCTTCTCTGGCTCCACATACCTTATAACCTGGTGGCTAACTGACCACAGACAATGTATCTCATCCTAATCTGTTTCTTAGGACAGATTTTTAGGGGGGAAAAGGCAAACACTGTTGTCCCCCTACCAAAAAAAAAAAAAAAAACTGTTACAGTTGTCACTGTTCAATTTGCAAAAGAAAATACCAAAGTCATTCATTCATCAAAATATATTGAATGCTTCAACACAAATGGCCTTAATACATGTCTTTGGGAACTTAAAAAATGGTCAGATAGGTTTCCCATTTTAAAGTTGAAGAAACCAAGTCACAGAAAGGTCAGATGATCTGTCTAAACTAAGAAATGGAGTTATCATTACAATAATGAGGAGTCTGGTTCACTGATTGTCAGCCAAATAATTTCACTTACCTTTTCACACAGCAACTACAAATATTACCATACTTCAGGACCCGTGATATATGTGTATCATGCAACATAAATGTCACATCTGCTGTATCTCATGTAACATAATGTAGTTGTTTTCCCTTCAGCTACAGAAAACTTAGTATGAATTTACATTCAGTTTGAATTAATTGAAAAGATGTTTGAAGTCAACTTTTTTTCCACTAGCAAAAACAAAACAAAACAAAACAAAAACAAACAACAAAAAAACAAAAGCCAGTATGTTCTTTAAAAATAAAAAGAAAATTGACCAGGCTTACTTTGCTCCCTCTCCTATGGGCCTCTTGTCCCTGAATTAGCATTAATAGAGGTAGTGAGGGAAGTGAATTCCCCATTACTGGGAGAGTAAAGAAACCCGGACACGTACAGAGAGCTTAGTGTACATGCTGCATAATAGTATTTCTGAAGAGTAGTGAATTCTGTATTCAAACAGAGGTCAGCAAATAAATCCAGAGTGCCTGAGTGTTTGATTTTTCCTTTTTAAAGATGAGCTGCTCTTATGGTTGAGGTTTTAATTTCCCAGCTCTGACACAGGTTAGTCACATATGCAAACACGGACACTATGCCGGCAGTCTCAATATAGATTAATTATTTCTGGCTGCCAGGAACCTTGAGTGGGCTATGCTATTTCCCTGATAAACCCCAACCCTCTCTACTCAAGAGACAAAAGAAACACACACACACCCATAGAAGGCTAGCGCCTCAATCCATAGTTATTTCACCTTGAATAGACTTTCCAAATGTAGCCCTTTCATTTTGCTTTCTATATTAAACATTGAAAACCAAAAAGGAATTTCAAATCCTGGGTTTTTTTTTTATTAGTGTATCACAAACTGCTAATTAGAAAAGATTTCTTTTACTAAATGATTTAGTTCTTATGTCTGTTTTAACACTTGAAAGGTTACAGCTTCAGGAAAAAAGGAAAGAGCCTTAATTGAAGAATGAATTATTGAATATTCAGTTTTAATTGATGTTGCCCCGTGCTATTATTTTACATGTTTATAGATGTTTTATGTGATTCTGTTATCAGAATAACCAAAGAGAGAGACATTGACTACTGAGCCTAAAAAGGGGAGGGCTTTTGCCTGATCCCATCCAGCCATTTAAGTTCAAGAATCATCTGAAGCGTGGTTTCCATGACAAGTCACTAATTGAAAACATAAAGTAAAAAATCAACCTTCCCTGAATTTGGCAGCTGCATGGATGATGTCTTTTTTTTTTTTAATAGTAAAATGGCACTTTTCCTTAGGGAATTCCTCAAGTCATTTTCCCAAAACCAAGAAGCCACTCCATCGTGGGGTTAACTCTGATCTGGGAAAGGTGTCAACTTAAAGCTCTCCAAATCTGTTAGGCCATGATTGCCAACACCTAGCTTCCACTAGAGATAAGGGAAGACAGTTATGATGAAGAGGGAAGGATTTTTGCATCTTTGAGCTATAGAACAGCAGAGATTGCTGCTGTGGCAGATGAAGAAACCAAAGAAATGCTACCAAATACCAGATTTGAACATCTTTTAGACAAGGGGAGAAACAAACTGAGGGGAAAAGGTGAGTTAAAACCTAAAGTCGTCCACTTTCCTCGGGGTTAGTCATCCGTGCTCAATCACTAGCAAAGGTTTCTGGTTTCTCTGCCTGGCAGATTTAAAAAAAAAACAAACAAAAAAGTGCACCCCTTGAGACTTGGAAACCTGTTCCCTGGACACAATGGCACCATTCAAAATTCCCCAATTTATGAACTGCAGCATATCATTTGTAAAAATTGCTTCAGCCTGAGTTACCTTTCACCAGCTCTGTAAGTCTACTCACTGGGTCACTAGGAGTGAGCAAGAACATTTTGATAAATTCTGTTTCCATGACGATGAATTAACCAGTGAAAAGGAGGAGGTGCTGAAAGATCTGTATTCTGTAGAATACTCTCAAATGTTTGCCTGTTTTCATTTTTAGCCATTTAGTTCTCGTGGCTCTGTTCCAGGACTCTTTAATTTGCCAGTAGCTGTTTTTCCTACACAGATTACAGGAGTAATTCATCAGTGAATGTTTCACTCAGTGGTCCCCATCTAATGTAAGGAAACATAAAAATGAATTTTTCCAATTACGCCTTTTTGTTTGTTTAGAAAGAATGTAGTAAGCTTCTTTTTTCCTTTCTTTCCTCACAATCTAGCTTTAGTGTTCTTATTCTCCCTTATTTATTGACCATTACCTTACCCAGACTACAACTGCGATTTGTATGATGTTGAGATCTGCTTTTAAGTACAGTAAATCCCCTGAAGACAATGATTTTTGAATTTACTGGACTGAAACTGCAGAGGGGGACGTAAAGAGAAAAAGAGCATTAAAACATGTAGGCCTGGTACATGTTACGATGAAACAAAATGTTTAGGAAAAAAATTAAGAAAGCAATAGAGCCTTTCCTTGACTAAATTACTTCAAATTGCCTTATTTATATACAATGGTTTCTGTTTATGTTATTCCAGCATTTATCCACTTCCTGAATTTGATGATAGGACCCTGAGATTCACAGGCAGTAAAGAAGAAAACTATTTAACACTTATTATTTCCTTGGGGATCAAAAAATAAAAAAGAAATTCTGATGGTTTTGTTTTCCAATGATGAAAATACAAAAAGAACTCGTCTATCCGTACCAGAAAAAATTGGATATGCAACTATTTTCTTGAACTATGAAGTAAGAAAAATGTCCCCTCAAAACATGTATTTCTAATCTAGCTTAAATTTGTATCTCAGCAAGTAACTAATTTAGTGCGTTTTAAAAATTAAGTTCAAATAATGGATTTTTTCCCCTTGTCTTTCTTTTCACCTAAAACAAGGCAAATAACCAGTTTTCAACTTCCAACTGTTTTGTTCTGGCATTGTGTAGCCACAGATTTAAAGAACACTTACACTCTTTTCCAAATTTATTCATCCTTTGCTTGAAGCAGGAAGAAATTTTAGGGAGAAGTCCTAGACTGCCAATAATTAGCAAACCAATCAGATATTAATCTAAGACTGAAAGTGCAAAGGACCCTGAGATTCACAGGCAGTAAAGAAGAAAACTATTTAACACTTATTATGCAAAGATCTGCCAATCAGAACTACTTTTTAAAAATTTCAATAAATAGTAATGCAATAATATATTTTTCTGTTAAGAACTGTTCTTCGGGGTCATATTTGCTCTGAGAGCTTAATTTCTCTACCCAGAACATAGAGAATTCTCATATTGAAAAGAATATGGTAATTTTCTTTTCCTCCCTCTTTAACACCAAAGCACAAAAAATATTATTAATATTAGTGGATCTCAAAGAATGTACATGATTGAAAATCAAAGTAATTGTTTTAATGATTAAACTCTGGTTGTTTGGCAGCAGACATCTATAAACTATTAGAAAAGGAAACCATGCCACTCTAAAATCAATGAGTTGGTAGCCCTGAATTTGTTCCTCTTGATTTAAAACAGTGGGGGCAAGAGTGTCAGTTGACTGGATTTGGTCAAGGGGAAGTCTGATGACTTCTTTTGTTCACCTGCCATATGTAACTCCTGCTTCTTATGGGCAACGTGGGTGGGTTCTGCTAGCAGCACCATGCTTCCCTTCTGACCCCGAAGGTTGTAATGCAGGTAGCTGGCATTCAGTTCACATGGATGTTAATAGTGTGTGATCCCTCAGCCAACGTTGTCTGGAAAATAGAGATGGCATGGCCCACCCAAGAGACAGCTGCTTTCACATGGATGTGACCTGTGGCTGGCACCAGGCCATGCAGGAGTCAGCTTGTTAATGCTAATGTCCCCGGTAAGATAGGGATAAACAGCAGCTCTCTCAGTCCTGTAGATTGAAAGTGTCACAAAAATACTGTCAGGCTCAGTTGCTGATCATTAAAAATGAGTACAAATGAGAGGAATAATGGCTTGTTGATCCACCTGAGTCAAGTTTGACATCCTTGTGACACTATTTACAACTGTATCAATGTCTTTCAGGCATTAGTGAGAGAGATTTTTGACAAAGAAAATAATCAGGAAACTTCTTGGGTTTGGGGGTAAAACTGGTCAATAACAAAACATACTATAAGCTCCAATAATTTTTATTTCATCATACATATTAAGTGATGTGCTCAGCAACTATCCCATATGTTGCATGTATCACAGACTATCACATAAAATTGTTTTGAACACTGAAAGGACATTTTATGAATATTCAGGACAATGACATTTAAAAAGGCTTACTACTTTGTGCACGAACATAATATACAAATACATAACATTTATCATAAGTGTGGTCACATTTAAATGTGGATATTGAATGCATATCATATAGGAATATAAGCACTAATAAGAAAATATACATTTATGAATCTAAAGAGCAGGTATCTTCTAATATTTCCAATCTGTTCCTAAAAGGTTGTGTGCAATATTTTTTAATCACGTAGTTTCTTAATTTACCGAGAACTCTACATAAATAAATTTTGCGATGATCCTTTTAGTAAAACCAGAAATATATTTGTAGTATGAAAAACTATTCTTTTTATATCTGTTCTGTAACTTATAATTTGTATACTTATGATTTTAAAATGTTGTATTTAATATAAAAAGTTTAAAGCAGGTACATGTTTTTGTTGTTGGCATTTTTTCCCACTCTTTCGGTGGGAGGTGATACTGAGAAGTATAGTTTCAAGAGCAACAAGAGCAGCATGTTGATGCAAAGAGATTTGATCAAGAGTTCTGGCCCGGGATCCAATTCCCACTTTCCTATAGAGAATCTAATCCTGTAGGCCACACATGGCTCCCTGTGACATAAAAGGTTTATACCACTGTCCAGTTTGACAGCTCAAAATCTCTGCCACAACCCAAGAAAACATTTACTGGATGATGTTTAGGTGAACAGAAGTAATAGTCTTCTACTTAATTTATGAGTCAGGGCAAACCCCTATCTGTAAATCACATAAAATTTTAACTGCACAGAGAGATGATCATTATTTTAAAAAGCTCTTTTAGTAAAATAGATTGCTACCAAATTCAGCAAGATAGCTGGTGCAGTCATTCACTCAACAAACATTTAGGTGTATTCGCTATGGTTTTGCCCCCCAAAAGTTGATTGTGTGTGTACAGAAGATATATAGAAGTAGAGATAGAGAATCTAATGATTATAAAGCAATATGGCAGAGAACTATAGAAAGGCAACCAAAGTAATTGTAATTGTAGGAAGGGGTTATTGGAGAGAGAACAGTAAGGTTTAACAAAAGCTTTCTGAATGAGATAATTAGGGAAAGAGCATTCCATACAAAGAGGACAGCTGAACAGTGGCAGGAAGTGAAAATCAATCCATTAGGCAGAGACAACCACAAACAGCTCAGTGTTGCCTGAGTGCCCAGTGTAAGGCAAGCCGGGGAAACAGGGACGGAGAGGTAGGCAGAAGCCACAACAAGGAGGGCTCACAGTCACTATTAATAACCTGCATGCTGGCTTGTCCTCATGGCCCTTTTGGGAGGTGAAGGCAGCGATTCCAAGGGAAGATAATGACAGTGACAGTAAATGTGCAAGAAGAAGATGAATCAAATCTATGTAGAGGAAGTAATCAGAACTTGGTGACTGAGTGTCTCACAGAGAGATGCGAGATTGCAGATTTTGTATGATGCACAAATTCTACCTTGAGCAACTGGGTGGATGGTAGTGCCACTAACTGAGGGAAAGGATCCTCTTTAGGGGGAACATGTTGCAAAAAGTGTCCATGGAACATTCCTATGGAGATGCCCAGCTAGTAATTGGATAGATGAGTCTGAAGCTCAGGGCACACGCCCAAATTAAGGACATAGACTTGGAATCCACTGGAAAATAACAATATCTGAAAGCATGAGACTGGATAAGATTGCCCAAAGAATATAGGAAAGTGAGACGAGTTATAGATTAAGGACCCCACCCTGGGGTTCAGTAATTTAAGAGATTGCCAAAACCAAAGTAGCCAAGAGAGGAAACAGCGAGGAGTTGACCAGAGGTAAGAGGAGAAGGCCATAACAGAGTACTAGTATGGGAGCCACAAAAGTGAAAAATGCAGCAGATGAATCCAGTAAGATGAAGATGGAAAAAGAAATTACTCTCCCCCTCTGCCTCCTCTTACCTGAATACAAATCTACATCATTAAAAATAGAAAGAACTTGGGATGCCTGGGTGGCTCAGTCCTTAAGCGTCTGCCTTAGGCTCAGGTCATGATCCCAGGGTCCTGGGATCAAGCCCTGCATCAGGCTCCCTGCTCGGCGGGAAGCCTGCTTCTCCCTCTCCCACTCCCCCTGCTTGTGTTCCCTCTCTCGCTGTCTCTCTCTGTCAAATAAATAGACAAAAATCTTAAAAAAATAAAATAAAATTTAAAAACCTAAGACCAGGAAACATCTAGGAAAAGCCAAGGTCAGCATACTCACAGATTACTTAGGAGTTGTCTGTTCTTAATTTTTAAGCAAGGGAAGGCTTATCAGTTTATTTTGTTAATTTGTTTATTCTCTACCTCATTCTCAAAGCACCACAAATTCTTTAGATAAAATTCCTGAATTCATTCTTTTCAATTAAGTTTGCAACAAATGTTAAGCAAAAGTCAGCTCACTGCTCCTCTCATTGAAAAGTATCAGGAGTGCAGATTATATCTACTGGCAGTTAAGGGTGGAAACTGCTTTGACATTAAGCTGAGAATGCTCCTGAGAGAGAAGCCTCACTCGTCAGCTGATCCTAATAGAAAAGCATAGCATTCTTCAGCGCAGAGAAGAACAGCAGGACGTAAAGAAGGAGGACACTGAGCTGTAAAGCCACATAGAGCAAGCCCACTGCAGGCTCCTGAGCAGGGGAGAGTGGAAATACAATGGAATGTTGACTTCTTGGCATTGTGCACAGGAGAACCCCATCAACTGGAGACACACCGCCGCAGCTTTGTTGGCAGGCGATCAGATTCTAGTAACAACTCAGTCTTCACAAGTTATGTCTTGTGTGTCTTAGGGCAAATAATTGATGTTCCTAAATTCTACTTTCTTCATTTATTAAAGTGGGATGAAATTATTAATTACCCCCTAAACTTGTTACGAAGAATCTAATGAGATACTATATATAAAGCATTTGTCTAGTAGTTGTTCTCACCATGGGGTGATTTGTCCCCCAGGGGACATCTGGCAATGTCTGGAGACATTTTTGGTTGTCACAGCTGGGAGGGGGTGGCTGTTACTGGGATCTATTTGTAGAGGCCAGGGATGATGCTAGACACTCTACAAGACAGTACAGCACCCAACAACAGTGAGTTATCTGATCCAAAATGTCAACAGTGCCAAGGATAAGAAACTCTGATCTAGTAGCCACATGTATAAATTATAATAGCTGGTGTTTCTGGAACCCTCACACCCTGCTAGATACTAAGTGCTTAACATTTGTGTCATCTGACCCTCACCAAAATCCCATGAGATTGGCACTAGTATTATCCCCAGTCTACAAATTAGGAAACTGACATGCAAAAAAGAAGTTAAATAATATACACAAGGTCATACACTAGCAGTGGTAGAACCAGGATTCCACAAATGTTAATTATTAGTTTTTTGTTTTTTTGTTTTGTTTTGTTTTAGTTTAGTTTCGGGGGTAGAACTTAATGATGCATCAGTTGCATATAACATCCAGTGCTCATTCCATCAAGTGCCCCCCTTAATGCCCATCACCCAGTTACCCTATGCCCCCACTCATGTCCCCTCCACCCACCCTCTGTTTGTTCCCTATATTTAAGAGTCTCTTGGGCGCCTAGGTGGCTCAGTTGGTTAAGCGACTGCCTTCGGCTCAGGTCATGATCCTGGAGTCCCTGGATCGAGTCCCGCATCGGGCTCCCTGCTCGGCAGGGAGTATGCTTCTCCCTCTGACCCTCCCCCCTCTCATGCTCTCTCTATCTCATTCTCTCTCTCAAATAAATGAATAAAATCTTAAAAAAAAAAAAAAGAGTCTCTTGCCTCCCTCTCTGTCTTTATCTTATTTTATTTTTCTTTCCCTTCCCCTGTGTTCATCTGTTTTGTTTCTTAAATTCCACATATGAATGAAATCATACGGTATTTGCCTTTCTCTGACTGACTTACTTCACTTAGCATAGCACACTCAATGTTAACGACTATCATATTTCATGGACAAGTGAAAAATTATTCAGATAATATTCAGGTATTTTCAAATATCCAACTCTTGGCATCACATAACCAAAAAATTGGTTTTTTCAACTTTCATCCAATCATTGACATAAATCTAGACAAAACTGATAATGTTGCATGCTTTGACTTCCAGACTCAAGGTTTTCTTTAAATGTACACAAAATGAAAATGGCATAATGGTTGAAAGAGAAGAAAATTTAGCATTTCTTAAGAGCACCTTAAAAAGACAATTGCCAGATATGCTTTTAGAGAAATCTTCTTAGTGTTAAAAATCAGTAAAACCTGACTTCAGGAACTGGCCTTAGCTCTTGTCTAATGCTGAAGTCAATGGCTTTTCCTGTAACGGTGTTATGGTTTAAGTACCGCTTCGGGCCTCTGCAAAGCTCGAACACGGAATCAGAGAGATAAAAGTTCACCTGACTATATCGCTTTCACTTTATAGTCTGAAATTCTTAGCATGTGTGCATTTATCCAATTGTCAGGGAAGTGTCATTGATTGTTTTTAACAATCTTTGCATCATTGTGTTTCAGAAGGTGGTTTTCTCTTCTTTAAATCTCCCTTCAGGGACTCTGAAATATAAGCTGTCGAATGTGGATGTGTGTGGACCTTCAAAAAAATCCTAGAAAGGCAACAAGTGCTGAAATGTGAGCACACACACAAGTATTTTGATAAAATGTTTCTGAAAATTTGGGGTTCCTGAATTGTTAAGATAATTGCATAGCAAGTGAAGACAGTATAGTATAGGATGGCATAGTGGCTTAAAGAGCAAGATCAGTATTCAAATCCTAACTATACCATTTACTAATGATGGGATCTTGACAAAATCACTTGACTATTCAGAGTCTCAGTTACCTTTCCTATTAAAAACAAAAACAAAAATCAGATTGACCACACAGTGTTCTCCAAAAATAAAATGTTTGTTTTTATTTCACACTGCCATATCCCAAGCACTGTTTTAGATATAAGGATACTACAGTGAACTACCCTCATGCACCTTATAATTAAAAAGTTAAAATGAAATGTCATCTCGAGTAGCAGTAATTGTTCCGAAGAAAATAGTTTTGGATAATCTGATATAGCCCGACAAGAGCAGGGGCTGACAAGGCCTCAGAGGTGGAACCATTTCAGCAGAGACCCGAAGGAGGTGAGGCAGTGATCCACGTGAGTATGTGGAGAAGACCTTTCCACGCAGAAGAAAGAACAAATGCAAACATCCTCAGTCTGGAATACTTGGGCATTTTTGAGAAAGAGCAAGATCTGTGAGACTGGTGCTCAGTGACTTATGAATTGAATTAAAAAGGTAGCCAAGGAATAACTCCTAGAAACATATATGCCATAGTAGTATTTTGGATTTTACTCTGTGATGGGAAGCCATTGAACATTTTTGATCTCTATATCATGATCCAATTATGTTTTGAAAGAATAACTTTGGGCTCTTATGTGGAGAATAGACTCTAGGGAACCAGAAATAGATACAAGATGACCAAGTAAAGGTAACTGCAATAGTGCAGGTAAGAGACAGTGGTGGCTTCAAATAGGAAGATGGCATTTAGCAGCTGCTAAGAGTGGTTAGATTCATGGTGCATTTGAAGGCAGATTGAATATAACTTCTGATAGATTTAATGTGAATTGTGAGAAAGAAAATGAGAATGACTCCAAAGTTCTGGGCCTAAGCACCTGGGTGAATGGAGACTGAAGAAATAGATAAAAAGGAAGGAAACTATAAAGAGCTTAGTTAAGAGACACTCATTAGACGGCCATGTGGGTATATTCAGTAGGCCATTGGATATGCAAGTATACATTCAGGAAAAAGGTCAAGAGTGTATCTTAAAATTTGGGCATTGTCAGGGTGTAAATATAGTTAAGCTATCAGGACTGAGTGAGATCCCAGTAGGAATGTGCTAAAATAGAAAAGAGGTCCGGGGTCTGACCTCTAGGGATTTCCAATATTCAGAGGTCAAGAAGATGAAAATCATGGGAGTAGTGTCATAGAGCCAAGCAAATAAAGTGCTGCACAAAATGGAATGATCTACTGTCATATGCTACAGAAGGGTGGAGTGAGAGGAGAGCAGAATTGACCACTGACATTGTCAACACAGAGGCCACTGGTGACCTTGAGAAGAAAAGATTCGGTGGCTTGATGGATACAACACCTAATTTCATGGAGTGAGTGCAAGAGAGAACAAGAGGAGTAGAAGTGGAAAGGGAAAAAAATGATAAACATATTTTTGTGAGAATTAAATAAAATATATATGAAGCATTTAACCCAATGCTTGG
Source organism: Neomonachus schauinslandi (assembly GCF_002201575.2). Classification (NCBI taxonomy): domain Eukaryota; kingdom Metazoa; phylum Chordata; class Mammalia; order Carnivora; family Phocidae; genus Neomonachus; species Neomonachus schauinslandi. The sequence continues at coordinate 45,847,098 of NC_058405.1, read as the reverse complement.
CATATAACAAGATGGCAATAAATAGTTATCATCATTATTTTTATCATTGTTATGTAGTCATTCCCCATCATTTGAATATTAATAGTATGGACAGCCAGACCAAGAGAAATAATTATTTATGTGTGTGTATATTTATACATGGATATTTTATTGGTAAAAGTGTTTAATATATATGTATGTATTCATATATATGAATAGATATATATATTGGGTGATGTATATAGATATATAATGATACTTTTACCAACAAAATATTCATGTATAATTATCTCCTTTTATCCTGACAGCATTCAGTGGGAAAAAAAAAAATACAGTCATGTGAGTTTTTCCCCGTTTTACAGCTGACAAGGCTTAGGCTCACAGTTCATGACTTACCCAAAGTCATATATAAAGCCAGAAATGAAACCAAGATCTAATGACACCTGACTCTTTTTTCAGCAACAAACAAAAGTTCAGTTATCCCATCAAAGAGAAAATCAAGCCATATCAATTAGAATTTGACAATGCAAATATCTGACTTGAATAATGAACACCCAAATATTTTTTTAATTAATTATTTACATATACACTGTTAACCATCTCGCACAATTTGTTCCTTGTAAACATGGTCAGATGCCCCCACCAAGTGAGAAAATGTTCTGCTACAGTGAGATTAAAATGTTTTCTTCCTAGAAATTATGTTAAAAAAAAAAAAAAGATGGAAAAGGGGCAACAATATTTCTTTAAGCATACATTTAATCAATCAAGAAATTTTGTCTTAATGCAACTACCCCCACTGGGCACTGGCTTAGGTACTGGGGATACAAGAGGAACTAGAACAAACATTCCTGCTCCCTTGATATCTATAGTCTAGTGAGAGATAGATATTAATCAAATTTGCAAATATTGATTTGTTAAATTATAAGTATGTAGAGGAAAGGAGCAGGGAACCATGGCCGAGAAAAACAGGAACAACATAATTAAATGTCATTATATGATATGACATAAGAAATGTATGTCATTTGTATGAAAGACATGAGGAAATGTCTAGATTCAGGAACCTTGGAATGAAAAGAGATTCTCAAAAGAGATATGCATTCTATAAGGCAGTTTGGTAACAGATATGAAAGGAAAATTGGGTGGATTTTCTTTTAAGGAATCCCTGTTTCTTATTTCTAGATTAATGAAAACAAGGAGCAGTGTGCTTCATTTACATGCCCTTATAAGAGACTACCTAGGCCCAGGTGAAACATTAAAAGAAAGAAGCATTAAATAATTCAGAAATGCTTTCAAGATATGTTAGCTGCCCCCAAGACTCCCAAGTTATCAATATGGAGCCCTACTTACTCCTTCTACAAGGCAAAGTTTCCCCATCCTGAGAAACTAAGGTTTCTTTGAAGCTGCAACCAGTCCCAGTCCTTGGTAATTTCTGAGACACATGCATTTTCCCATCAGTGAGAAAATGGCCAAGATGAATTGTGTGTCAATCTTCAAATCAGTTACTTCACATTCCAGTCATCTTTGTTAGTAGACATACTCAGGCTTCTTGTTCATCCCGTCCTCTAACCCCCAAACTGCTTGGTACTTGTTCTCACCAACCCACGCCCTACCATTCCCTCTCCCTCCCAAATCTTTCAACTGTATTCTCTGGAACACCAGTCTGATTAGCCATTACATCCTCAAGCCCTTCCTGAAAACTCCATCTTCCACTTTGGTTAGAACTCAAAGGTTCTGAAGTGAGGTCTGTGAACTACATTCCATGGGCTCAGTAACATGCTTAAAAAGATTGATTTTTAAGTTTTCTTCCTATTATTTTGAAATATGACTGTAAAAAAAAAGTTGCCATATTATAAGAATATTGTCTTACTAAAAAAGGTCTAGGTTGCTTTGTGTATATAATCAAGTAACATAAGATCATCATTAAAACCATGTTACAATGTCTAGAATTGTTTCCTATTGACAAAAATTAAATAAATGTCTCTGCCTTATGATTAAAGAGATCTATCATTGCTTATTGTAAGCATAAAGTTACAGAAAACTTCAAAGGAAATAAATTAGAAGGACACTTCCATATCCTTTGGTTTTACTTTTACCTTTGAAGTGGGACACAGCAGCCACAATATTTTTTGTGCTGAAAGGTTTGTATGAAAGGAAGCATGAATCTAGCAAATACAAATGTTTACCTTGAATTCGTGGACTGTTTTTGGTTTTCGGTTTTGGGGTTTTTTAATGAAAACACTGCATTGGAATGACTAAAACATTACAAAAATTTGCCAAGCCAGGAACCAAGATTCATCCTTGACTTTCAGTGTCTTTCACTCTTCACCCCACATTTATTAGCTCCCTGACTCATGGGATGACCTGATTATTGCTGCATTTTGGCTGGACCACACTCTTTGTTGTTGTTATTGTTGTTCAAAGATTTTATTTATTTGAGAGAGAGAGAGCATACGAGCAGGGGGAGGGGCAGAGGGAAAAGCAGACCCTTGCTTAGCAGGGAGCCCAACATGGGGCTCAATCCCAGGATCCCAGGATCATGACCTGAGCTGAAGGCAGACACTTAACTGACTGAGCTACCCATGCACCCCTGGACCACATCTTTGTATGTGATGATACAAAAGATGAGCAGTTCTTCTGGGATCCAAAAGCAGGTTAAGAAAGATAACTGTAGTGGCCTTGACAAAAAAAACTTCCTGCCATTAAGACACTGTATGGAAAAAATGATGTAACTTCCATGTACAGAATCAGAGTTTCATCTGCTAATTTGTATATAATGGGTGGTGATGTAGAGAGCTTCATGATCCTGGGCATGGTGGGAGGATTGTATTTAACCTTGGGGAAGGTATGGATCATGGCAGTGACTTGGTTTTTTGTTTTGTTTCTGTTTTTATTTTTAAGGCTAGGGTATGTTAATTTGTCACCTGTTCAGCCAGAGAAAGAAGTTCTTTGTTTTTTGGGGTTTTTTTAAAGATTTTATTTATTTATTTGAGACAGAGAAGGAGAGAGAGAGAGAACACAAGAGGGGAGAGGGTCAGAGAGAGAAGCAGACTCCCCGCTGAGTAGGGAGCCTGACTCGGGATTCGATCCTGAGACTCCAGGATCATGGCCTGAGCCAAAGGCAGTCACTTAACCAACTGAGCCACCCAGGCACCCCTCTTTCTTTGTTTTCTTTGGGATTGAGATTCATGGGGTAGTTGAGGCTCAGGAAAGGGAGGAAGTTGGAGAAAAGGCTCTGCTCTAAAGGAGAACAGATCACAGATTGCATCGACCTATGGGATGGCTAGAGCCAAGACAAGTCAGCAAGAAACTCTTTATGACAGATAATGACAAATGAACTGACTTCCAAGTTTTCTTTTTCTCCTTTGTAATCCTCTTATGAAAGCCTCACATATTTAGTAAAACATGTTAGTATAGTCTTGGAGAAGGAAATAAATAGGCTCTATTTATGCTTGAGGCAGAACAGCATGGGGAGAGGACAGCGGCTTGCAGAGCCGTGATGGAAAGCCCAGAAGGGTTAGTGAGAAGCCTCAAGCAGGAGTAAGGAGTGAACAGTGGAGGGCAACTGGAAAAAACAGAAACCCTCCTTTTTGTTGAGATCATCAGACAAAAATCTGTACTTTAAACAGATGAAACATGTGTTCAACAAATTTATATTGTCTGTGCCTAACACCATTCTCGGTGCTGGGGATAACAGGTGTGAACAAAACTACCATGGCTCAGGCTTTGTGGAGCACAAGTCCCTGTGGAAGAAACAGACAATAAACAAACAAGCATAAATGATGTCATATGGTGATAAGAGCCATGGAGAAAACAGAGCATGGTGTAAGGAGCAGCATCTGCCAGGGGGAGGGCTCCATGCCATTTTATAAAAGGAGGCTAGGGGGATCTCTCTCTCTCTAAGAGAATGACATTTGCTAGAGATCTGAAGGAAGTTGTGAGTGATCTATACAGATGTCTGCAAGAAGAATGTTCTAGGCAAAGGGAACAAGTAGAAAAGACTTGAGACTGGAGTGTGCCTGATATTTTTGATAGCTAAGTAAAGAAAGAAACTCCATATGTCCATGTGACTCACTGCTATCTCCATCAGTATATATTGGCACCAAATCTTGTTTTCCACTGAGAAAGTCATTAATTTCATCAAAACTGAACACGATTGGCCAGCTTATCCCAAAGTTTCATCAAGAAATGGAAGCAGAATGTGAAATTCTTTACTAGTATACCAGAGTTTTCTGATTTTCCACAGGGCAGATCTTAAAGCATCTGATTAATCTCCATGCAGATATTTATCTCTCTCTCTCTCTTATTTTTTTTTGGACAGAGAAAAGGAAAGACAATTCCAAGAACAGTTTTTCAGAACAGAGTCCATTATGATTTGCCTTATTTGGAAGCCATGTTTAGACACATGCATGTGGCATATCATTTTATTCAAGGTCTTTCCTCATTGCCAGGGAGTCTATTGCAAGAATACGTGCATTCAGAGAAGACTGGAGAGAGAGAGGACTATATGTATGTCATGGTAATGAAGTGTTTCTACAGCCTAGAATTAAGAATGACAAAGCTTTAATGTCTCTATAAGCAGAAAGTTGCAGATATACGTGGAAATTAAAAAAACAAAACAAAACAAAAAATTTTTGAAGTTACTTCTTCTCAGGCGACTTTGAAATCAAAACATGACTTCATTATAATTTTCTCACTGACACTGGCAACATTCGTGTCATAGTCCTTCTTAAAGGTGGCTTCTTTGGTTTGAGGACAAAGAAAATGATGTTACATGAATTCAGCTACTCAACATGGAAGCTCAGATGGCCTCTGGAATTCCCTACATAAGCCCACCCTCATCTGGCAAAGTGAACTATGAGAGGGTTGGTTCCACATTCTGCCTCAACCTTTTAAAGTCAGAGTGTTCCATATTTCTTGTCATCAAAATAAAGATAAATGTTCAATAAATCCGTGGACAAATGTATTTCCATATTGAAGTCCTGCAACATTTCTCAATCTCCTCCCTCCCTCCCTCCCTTCCTTCCCTTCTTCTGTCCTTCCTGACTTTCACTCTCTCCTTTTTGTGAATAAACCTGAGCTTTCTCATTAAGGTTTGCTTTAAAGCACATTAAAATTTGCTTAAAAATCTGCATAGATTGGAATTATGTTATTTTTTTAGGAAATGACCATTCCTTGTTTGTACGATAAAGCAAGATTAAAAGATACAGTTATTTGCAGAGATTGATTTTACATTCTGTCTCTGAAAAGAAATCAATTTTCCATCCAATAGAATACATTGTATGCAATTTTTGTGTATATATGTGTTTGCATTCAGTTTCCTGGGAACAAGTCTGTGGCTTCCGTCAAATTCTCAAGTGCCTTTCAAAGGAATCAAAAAAAAAAAAAAAATTTCAAGGCCTACTTACTGCCTGAAAGTGAACCCTGCTTTGTTCTGAGAATAGCTCCTCTGCTCTTTCCAGTAGAGTGTTAATTTTCTCAAACTTCACACACCTCAGTATCGGGACGTGGTCCCCACTGACACCTCCAAACCATTTCTCACCCATCATCCCATAGCATGCTTACCCTTCTGGCATTGTTGCCCTCCACCAACTTCCTTTTCATCACCCTTCATTTACTATAGACTTTAGAACCTAATTCACAGTCTTCTTCTCCATTCCAAGTCCTGCTAACATTCCCAGGGAGTTGAGAATACGGGTGAAGAATATATCCAAAAGCTGGTCCCAAACCTCCCTTTATTTCCATAATTTCAGTGGTCTTCCCTACCATTCTATTTCTGCTGCCCACATCCCATGGATAGGCCCTGTTCTTTTGTCAGCATTTGAAATGTTCATGTCTGATGTAAGTGTAAAGATCACCATTTAACAAGCACAACTCCTTTCCTTCCAATTCTCTGACTCAGCTACTTATATAATACCTGTAGCTGTGAAGTAGCCCAACAGTTAGAGCAAATGCTCTGGACTCAGACGCCCTAGGCTGAGTAGCAATTCTGCCATGTTCAAGATGTATGAACTTGAAGAGGTTTCTTAATCTCTCTAAGCCTCTTTTTTGTTTTGTTCTGTTTTTAATGAAAATAACAGTTGTCGCTGAATGAATAATATACCCCATAACATTTAGCATGATGCTACTGAGAAAGCATGCAATAAATCAGTCCTTTTTATTATTATTTGACCTTACCAAGACATCTAATCACTTGCTCTTCTAATTTCTTCTGTATTTACCCATTTCTGAATGCACTTTCCTCCCTGTCTTTATTGGTATAGTCTTTCACTATGGTCCCTCTCCTGCCAGCATCCTCAGTTCTTATCCTCCACTGGTCTTCCACTGCACTCTCCCTGCAAAACCCAGCCCTAGATCACCACACACACACCTGAAAGGCATATGACTTGGTATGCTGTCCTTAGGATAGCGTGAATAGCATTGTGAATGAATGAATGAATGAATGAATGTTACCATAAATTCAAGGCCTTGATGGGACTCTCAGAGCTGCCTCAAAGTTTTATTTCCTAGTGTCCTAGTCATCTCTCTTCTTTTTCCCAAAGCAGTTCTTTCAAACCCTCTATCATAATCAGATTCCAAGCCCTACCTCCTGCTTTCTCAAGAATTGCCATTTGTGAATTTTCTTCTCACTCCACTGTCCTACTCTACTGGACCTTCTCCATCAGCACTGAGTCATGCATGAGTCTCTCTTCTGCCCAACTGAAAACAAAACTAGAACTCAAAGTTAAATACATCTTTCCTCTTTACTTCCTCTCCAGTTATTGCCCTAGTTCTCTCCTCCTTTCCCATCAAAAGTTCTTGAGTTGTATAGACTCAGTCTATATTTTGTCCCCTCTCGTTTACTCTTCAATATGATATTCAACCTCACCAGACAAATCAAACTGCTCTTGCCAATGTTACTTGTTACAGCAGAAGCTTGGCATTTTGGCAGCAATTGACGTTTTGACCTCCAGATATTTTTCTTGAATGCTTTCTTCCCTTGAGTTTTTTTTTTTAATAACAGTTTTATTAAGATGTAATTCACATACCATAAAGTTCACCCTTTTGAAGAGTCAATTCAATGGTTTTTAGTAGATTCACAAAGTTTTGCATCATTCACCACTATCTAATTTCAGAATATTTTATCACTCTCCCCCACCCCCCAAAAGAAACCTTGTAGCCATTAACAGTCACTCACTGTTTTCTCCCCTGGAAAGCATTAATCTGTTTTCTGTCTCTGTGGAGTTGCTGATTCTGTTCATTTCATATAAATGGAATCATACAATATGTGGCCTTTTGTGTTTGACTTCTTTCGCTTAGCGTATTTTGAAGGTTCATGCTGTTAGAGCATGAATCAGGACTTTATGGCTGAATAATATTCCATTGCATGAATATATCACATAATGTTTATCCATTAAACTATTGATGTGCATTTGAGCTGTTTCCACTTTTTGGCTATCGTGAACAATACTGCTATAGACATGGATGTACAGGTTTTTATCTTTAAAAACTGTAAACAACTTAAATATTTCTGGCAGAAATGTCATGATAGACTCATAGGGTGAAATACTTTCTATTAATTAAAAGAATCTCTAGGTGACACTCGTGTGGGTTGTTTCTAGTTCTTTCCTATACTTTATCCTCATTTCTCTGTTTTTTCAAAGAATATGCATATGTATATGAGAAAAAAATTAATGGGGACATTTTCACTTTAGGAAGAATTTTATGTTTACGGTATGATCAGATAAAATCAAATCAAAATCAGATAAAACCAAAATCAAATTAGTAACTCCCCAAGTCCTCATAAAGAATAATACCGTGAATCAGAATGCTTTCTGGGCAAATGGACAGGCGCTTCTCCACTGACAGCCTCCTTTTGTTTAAGCCTTTTTGGTCATTGCTATGGCCTTTTTGGTAGAGAGGAGGTGAAAGGAAATGTTGTCAGGGAATGGAGGAACTCAAATATCTTGTAAACAGTGTTTATTTGCCTTGCCTGCAGGTTAAAAGTAAAAGAGAGCCCTAAACAAAGGAGAGACATAAAAGTAGACCTCAGGGAATTAGGAGAAGTCGTCAATAATCTCTGCTATTTACTCCTGCTACCTGTGTTCCGCTCTTCAGCAGCATGTGTTATATCAAAAGGGAAAGCAGTTTGGTATCAACTAAAGCCTGTACTGGTTAAAAAGTCACCAAAACCTGTTCCCAGTACCTAGCAGGAGCCAGAGCAGGCTTAGATAACAGATAAATACCATTATGATCTCCTAGACTCTCATCTGAATCCTTCAATATCCCTGTTTGAGGAGGATTCCGGCATCACCATTTTCCAGGTCGAGAAACTGAGGCTCTGGACAATTAAGTCCTTTGCTCAGGTCAGCAAAATTCGTTAGTGGCAGGCTGGGTTTCTTAGCCAGTTTTCTCTATTCATGTAGGTTCTTTTTTTTTTTTTTTAATAGCAGTTTTACTTATTTATTTAAATTTATTGTATTTATTGTGGTAAGAACACTTAACATGATATTTGCCCTCTTAACAAATTGGGAGTGTACAATACATTATTGTTGACTATAGGTACAATATTGTAGAGTAGATTTCTAGAGCTTATTCATCTTGCTTAACTGAAACTTTATACCCCTTGATTAGTAACTCCCTGTTTCCTCCTCCTCCCAGTCGCTCCCAGAGCTGAGGCGAGAGAGTAACAAAGAAGGAGACTTTCAAAGAAGTGAGTAGCGTGGAAAGCCTGAGGCCCCACTAATCACTTCTTTATAAAAGCAAATTTGGAGGTAAACACTCATTTTGGAAGCAAATTTATTGGGTCACACGGCGTCTGTGTGCAGCATGCACACCACTGTGCTGAGAGAGAAAAAACGCCTTCCCTTTCCCGGATTTGGGAAAGACCATCCTAACCAGAGGGGTCAGCAAGCTATTTGGGGAGTTCTGGAAAAAGCCTTTTAACCAAACAGCTAATACCACCATTCTGCAACCCTCGTCATTAAGGGGAACTGGAAGAAATAAAGTGACAATACCTGACAATATAAAACGTGAATAGCCCGCATGGATTGAAGGAGGCCAACCAAGTAAAACCAGGCTAGTAAGACATTTATTTTTGCGGCTACCTTTCATTCCATCCAGGCATCCGACGTTTTCACGCGCTCTCTCTCCCTTCCTACTATCAGCTCAAAGGCTGATCTGAAATCAGTCATTGACAGCTTAGTGGGAATGTGTTTCAGAGCCAAGGTACACTTGGCTATATCGCTCAGGGGCCCATCCCCAGAAGTTCCTGGGCTGGAGACGTACAGGGAGCGCAAGTACTTAATATACATGCGCAGTGGAACTGCTTTTTGCTATTTTGTCTATTTTTAATATTTTTATGACTGGGTATGGTTTTTTGCTACAAAGGGTCAATTGCATTTTTGTGGACAAGATAATGATTATTCTTTTATATTGTTCAATGGGGGGGGCGTGACTCAAATTTCCAAATTACTGACATTCATACTTATAAAAAACAATCTTTCTAAATTTTGTATTACATGGATAACAAATCAGAAATTAAAGGTGGTTAAACACCACAAAACTACTCATGAAGAAACATAGTTGCCTTTGGAGCAGGGGTCCGAGTATTATTGCTGAAAGTAATGGGAAACCACAGAGGTCATGAGGAAGAGTGACAAAATAAAAGTGACACTTACAGAAAATCAATTTGCTAGTGGTGTGGAGAATGAACTAGAAAAAAATGGAGGTGGAGTAAACAAAATAGAAAGCCCACGTTATATACAAGCCACCTTACTGCATATTTTACATATCTACCCTTACTTTCTCATCGTGACAATAATCTGTAGCTATTTTGATATTCATTTTATAGATGAGAGAACTGAGGCTCAAGGAAATAAAATAGCGCTTTCAGTATCGTATTGCTATTAAATATCAGTGCTAATTGGGGGGAAGAGACAGTATAGAATAAATTTATGACATCCTAGGACCTCAGATCAGTTACTTTGATGATCCTCTCCCTTGAACAGTGCTTCCAATTTGGCTGATACTGGAAACACCTGAAGAGCTCTTTAGAACACAGAGTCCAGCATCACACATAAGAAGGATTCTGATGATCAATCGGGTGTGGGAACCTCTGCTGTCATCCAGATGATCTTCTGGTTACTGAAAAAGAAACTAAGTGCAAAGGATAATTAATTCAGCATTTGATCTATTAAATTTGAGATAGTGGAAGGACACCTAATAGGATCTCTGCATGATTTAGCTGGAGATAGGAGACCAGACCTGGGAAGAAATGTCAGAAGTAGAGAAATAAATTTTGGATTTATTTGAAAGGAGGTGATAGTTGGAGTCATGAAATGTCTTCCAGGAAGAAATAGAGGGGGTAAGGAATAGAGGCTGAGGGCAGATATCCACAGAGGCAGGATGGGAGGAAAAAGGAACAGGTAGACATAACAGAGTATTTAGACAGAAGCAGAACCAGGAAGATAAACTGCCACAGAAGGCAAATGAGTGGAGTCCAATTCTATAATCATGAAAGGTAATATGCACTAAGAAAAAAATTGGATTTAATAATTGAAAAGTTACTGGTGAATCCTGAGAGTATTTTCTGGGATAGAAGGCAGATCATAGGAGTTGATGAAGTCAGTAAGAAAAGGAAGGAAGCAGATGTAGAGCTCAGAGAAGTTTGGCTATGAAAGAAAGGGGAGAAAAGGTAGTAGCACCTGGATCAACAAGGTCAATAGAAGGTGTTTTCATTCCTACTCTCTTTGGAGTATTTCGCTAACACTAAGTAAGTGGGGAAGCATAATAATTTATTTTAACTATAAAACAATTTACCCAAACCCAGAAATGGCTTCCACCAAACTTAAGATTCATGCATAGTTTTTGTTTGTGTGACTCAGGGAAGTATACATTTGCAGGAGAAAAGTTGGGGTATATGTCCCAAACATAAAATACTATGACGCCTCTCCAGAAGTGATGATCAGGGCTCCAGTCCCTGGATGCTGCCCCGTTACGTGGGACCACCTTGGAATAAAAGAGCTCATACTCTTCTTGCTATAACAGCTAAGCCAGGACTTTTGCCCCATGTTGGGCTTGGAGCCAGCTTGTCCAAGGCATTCAGGACACAGGTACCCTCATATAGCCTTCTCATTTACATGTGATCAAGCTGGAATGAGAAGATCTGAAATTCAAGTGTGCTGTTTGTTTGTTTTGATGATGGCAAGGGAAGGCTGGACAGAGTAGGGCTTGGCCTCTGGGCCATGTGCTCCAGTCTAACCTCCCAGAACCCTTCAAATTAAGGTCTGATCCAAGTCAAGTTGGCAATATGTTCCTTTTTTCCCCTTTCATAACTTCTTATTGCATATCTCTCTCATTGGGAAAGTTGACTTTGGTCTGGAATAGGATATTTCTGGATCCCCTGGCTATCTGGCCACCCCAACTTCCAAGGCCAGATTTTGATAGGGGAAAGTAGCCTGCAATGTCTCAAGAAAAAGGGACAAACCAAGTCAAACTCCAGAGGGGAAACTAAGATTCAAACAGCATAAAGGCCATATACCATCATCAACCACCGGCTCAGTTTTAGCTAATGGCCTCCACTCCCACTTAGCAGAGAAAATAGAAAGTACCACAGGGGAATACCATCACTTCCATTGCCAGACGCTTAAAACTGCCTGCACCGCACCCATTTTCCTCCCCACTTCCGTCCTCTTATTATACGGGAGGGTCCTTTTTCCCATCTTAGGTCAATCCTTTTATCCACACTTTGGGTTCTATCCTTCCTGCCTTCTTAGGAAACTTCTCTTTCTTCTACCATAACCTGTTCATTTTCCTCTCTCTTCCTTCTATCTTCCTCTTTGCCCTCTCAACTGGATCCTTTTTATTCTTAAAAATGCCCAAGCCTCTCTTTACATTTTAGAAACCCTCCGTAGGCCTGCATCCCCCTCAGGTTAATACCTATCTCTCACCTTCTTTCAAAGCCAGATTTATCAGTAGAGAGGTTTGGCTTCATTGGCCCTCTGTTGTCATCAGCTTCTATAACCCACTCCACTGGCTCCCAGCCCATCGCCATCACCCCACTGAAATGGTTCTCATTATGATCCACCTACCTTGAGCCAAATTCAATTGGCATTTTCATTTTTCATCCTATTTGACCTCTTTGAAATATTTGATACCATTGGTCACTCCCTCACTCGAGAAAGCCTCTTCCCCTAGCCTGAGTAACAATATCCACATTCCTCTGTTTCATTTTATTTTGTTTTGTTTCTCTCTTCTCAGTCTTCTTTGTTGATCATCTTCTTTTTCTTGGCTATTAATATTTGGCTACTGGTAGCATCATTTCCATGCCCTTTTCTCTTTCTCCCCAAGTGATCTTTTCCATGACTATAGTTTCAATGACATCTGTATATTAAGGATTCCAGCTGCATATACTCACTCCAGTGCTACCCCCACCGACCTTTAGTCCTAGAAACCCAACCTCCTACTTAAAAATCTCTAGTAGTGTAAAGACTCTTCAAGCTCATCGCACCCCAAAATGAACTCAAGACCTTCTTCCATTCCAAACCTGGTTTTCTTGCAGAGTTCTTTCTTCCAGTGAATGTCATTTGTATAATCCAACCCGCCTCTATAGTTTTGCTCACACTCTTTATCTCTTCCTGGAATCCTCTTCTCCCTCCCCCGCCCTGTCTCTCTGTCTCTCAATCTCTCTCTCTCTCTCTCATGCACACATACACACACACACATACAATGTACAAACCTTCTCTTTGTTGACTCCAACACATTCTTCCTGAATACCCACATGAACAAATTTTTACCAGAAACCTTCGCTAACATACTTCCCTTTGTCTTTCTCTTACCCCATTATACCTCCTCATAGCACAATGTGACTTTCTTTTAGTTTTATCTATAAGCTCCCTGAGATAGTATTCCTAATATTAAACAGGGCTTGGCCCATAGTAACAACAAGTATTTATTAAATTTGATCTGTTAAATTGGACCAAGAGGCTGCAGTTCTAAAAATCAAATTTCAGGGTCATGTTGGGGTCAAACTAGAGGAGAGGTATTCCTGGGGTTCTGTACCTCAGGTTTAATGTTTCACAGATGTGCAAGTGAGACAGTCAGCTTCAGAGTAAGGAAGCAAAGACAGTCTACCATCTCACAGAACTGTTGTAAAAATTAAAGTATTCATGAGAAAGTGTTTTATAAGCTGTAATAGCTGTTGTTCATAGATTTGGGTTAATCCCATAATGTGATAAAAGATTAATGAGAAAAGAGAAAGGCTTTCATTCAAATTCAGGGTGTAGAACAGTGCCTGGCATGTAGTAGATGCTCAGTAATTGTCAATGAATAAATGGCTGTTCCTCATATTAAAATAAGTTAAATTAATGGAATATGCTATTGAATGATCGAATCCTATTCTCTGAAGTATCAGGCTGTCCTTAGATTTAATTGAAAGATTCTGAAAAATAAGACAGAGTCACATATATGAAGTGGTTTTTAAAAATTAAGATGGTAAAACACACAAATAATCCCTTTAAGATAACCTCAAGACCTATGTCACTAGTTAATTGCAATAGCAATTCTTGTCACCCTCTAACTTAATCCTTGAAAACCAGCTTGGGCATCATCTGCTCCATAAAGTTGGTCATGACTCCCCCCGCCTGGGTTAAGTACTCATCACACTCCCCAATACAAACACAAAAACCACCCCTTGAACTTCTGCTGCACTGTAGAAATATCTCAAACCACACTTTGCCCTATTGTTTTGAAAATCACTGATGTCTTTCCCACCACTCTTTAAGGTCCTCAGGCCAATGAAATTGTCTTATTCTTCTAATGGTCGCTAATTCCTAACATAGTATCTGGCACTTAGTAGATGTTAAATAAGTTTTTGTTGAACTGAATTCTTGAAGACTTTCGTAGATGGTATCAATTTTATAACCTGATTCACTCATGCATTAGCTTTCAGCCAGTTTTCAGCTAATCCCTGTCCATACCTGGAAGGAATGATAACATATCATTTCATAAAGACTTTCTGGACCATTTTCAAGGTACCAAATGTCATTTTAAAAGAATTCTGATCAATACTAGTTTAAATTAGATATCAAAAAATCCAATGCATGCATAAATGTTTGCAGTATTTATATAAAGCTAAACTCAACAGTTTCTTCCATTTCCTTTCCTTCATTTAGCATGATATTTTAGCTGATATTACTGAACTGCTGGGTAAAGCAAATGCATTTATATTAGAACCAGTATTCCCCCATGAGATTCTGCCAACAGGTGCTCCAGCTTCTTCATTCTATGTACATTTTCCCTTTACTTGCTTTATTACTAGAATTAGAATTCTTTATTAAAGAATTTACTGTGATTACTATAAAGACTGGATCTATTTAAATAAATAAGGTTCTTCTAGACTACATAGAGACTGCAAATTTAAGGACCAGTGGCTCCCCAGCATTGTATGATTTGTGGTCAGATAATATCCTGGTAGGGTTTTTGTTTGTTTGTTTTCCTACACCCTCACTCAGCTCTGAGTTTCTGCAGGGGAGGAGATATTCCAGGAACATGTCTTTATATTCACAACTCTCAATATTCCAAACACAGAGGAAAATCCTGCTCTAAGAAAATATAGCTTAATTTTCCCCTTCCAAATATGACATACCAGTTTAAGTCCATATATTCCAGATAACTTTCTTCAGTAAATATATAACTTGTGTTATCCCTCTTTGCAACGGTGATATATTTTTAAAGCACCACAATTCACAGAACACTGTCTTATAGAAACAAACAATGGGAAGAGTATACAAATGTTTGATTTATTTCTCTGAGCAAGTACCTCCCCAGAAGAAAATGCATTGCAATATCTTCAAGGCATACAGTTTGTCTTTGGAGGAGGAGGGCAGGGGTGAGGGGAGGGTCATTTTTCGGCAATCTTAAATTGACATCTTTAGTTATATTTGCAAAAACATTATGATTCTTAAATTAAAAAAAAAAAGTTTGTCTTTACCAGTATGGATTTTGAACTCTCCTGATACTGCTTCATACTTTTCCCAAGAATTTTATATTATATATTGCTAGATACACACACACACACACACTTTACTTCCCTGATTGGTTTCAATTGTATTCTTCTTCTGTCCTCTTCCCCCTCCCACATCTCTTGCCCCAACAGAAGGAACAGTCTTACACATTTTATTTTGGATTAACTCGCTGAACATCCCCAACTACTCTTGCTCTGCAGCGCCCCCTGCTGGTAAAAGACATCATCCAATTTATTTTCTGTCCCTTCCCAGCTGCGCTTGTCAAGCCTGGTGCTTAATC
Source organism: Neomonachus schauinslandi (assembly GCF_002201575.2). Lineage (NCBI taxonomy): Eukaryota > Metazoa > Chordata > Mammalia > Carnivora > Phocidae > Neomonachus > Neomonachus schauinslandi. The sequence continues at coordinate 45,831,837 of NC_058405.1, read as the reverse complement.
CCAAACCATGCCACAGTCTAGCTACAAATGACCTGCAGGTTCAGCAGATCCTGGAACAGGGCTGCCTACCATCTGCAGGGTAGCAACTGTTCCTTGTTTTCAGTGTAGAAAGGGAGCACCAGCGAAATGCATAATTTTTATGAGTCTTTATTTTCCTGGTTTCTAGAACACATAAGAAAAAAAGGGATTTGAAACTGTTTGTGACTAAAATGATAAAAATAAATCAATGCGGCAAAACATAGACCACCTGAAAATCTTCAGTTGAAGCACAAGTTGAGACATGATGTCAAAGAGGCATTCTTTTCACAGAGAAGGCATATTAAATTATGCTAGTGCTGACTGCTCTTCCAAGGACTGTTGATAGATGCTTAGGAGAGGAAAATCTTCCTGTCTGGTTGACCTTAAAAGCTGTCTTACCCCAGGCCTTAAACGTTTAAATGTGAACATAAAACATTTTTTCATTGATCCCAGGAAAAAAAAATATTTTCACTGTTCTCTTTAGTTGTTGCTTATCATCTGCCCATGCGTATACAAAGTTATGTGTGTGTACATAGAGATAGATAGAAAAATATATTAATTCTCAACTAAAGAATAAATACATCATTCAGAATGACAGAACTAGAGTGGAAAACACCCAGGTGATTGCAATTTGTTTTGCCATGCACCCATGAAAACACCCTAGTGGAAAGAAAATAGAGCAGGCAGGTTATGATAATAGAATATACCTATTTTTCCTCACATTTATCATTATATGTAAGCCAGGCTTTCCAAACAGTGTAAAATGTATACATTTGTAACATAAATAAAATTCCCCCAGGACTGAGTTGAATAGGGGGGAAAAGCTGCAGAACTAATCTACATGAATGTGAATCATGTAACAGAGAAAACAAGACGTTGATTGGGAGAAATAAAGGAGACAAGAACAATGGGAGACAGGAAACAGGACACAGAAGACAAACCGATTCAAAGATTTGGAGTATGTGCCTATTTTGGTATCAGGAAATCTATCTTTAAAAGGAAGGGTGATTAAGCCTAAAACCATGGAAGATACATTATTTTTTGTATGCAATCTCAACAGGAACATCCCTTCAAAAGAGTAACCTCAGGGCTACTTCTAATTCAAGTTTGATGAATTGCATAATTTTATTTAATAGAAAATAACACCACCAGGTGTGTCAGTTACCAAGAGACTAGCAACTGAGCCAGAAATTCCAGGTGGATCAGGTTGTGATTTTTGCAAGCTTCTCACTTAGCAATATCACATGATGGACACACCAAGGCACCCAAGACAATCAAAGCATGATTGGTGAGAGTGGTGCCTATTTTAATAAACCAGAATCATCCCAATGCATTTTGGGGTTTTATATTTGAAAACCAAAGTTGACCCCAAAGAGCCATCTTGATACAACAAAGCAACACAATCCAGGCTGATTTAGTAGAAGCCTCTTAGGCAAAGCTGCTAAACAGTTGTAACTTTTAAGAAAATAAAGACGAAGAAATCAAAACACTGTGTGTTCTCACAATACAAAAGAAGAACTTTCAAGGGACTTTGACTTATGGCAAACCTTGACTTAAAAAATCAGTGTGCCGATGAGAAACTGTTAAGTCATCTTCGTCTGTACTCTATTTGGCAGACACTCGCAAAAATACTACCCAAGAAATATCACTCCCATAAAGCAATGCAAAAAAGTCACTAATGTATTACCATATCCGGCAAGGGGAATGCTCTAGAATTTATTTGTTGTTGATGAATTATCAATAGTAGGAGTATATTTATATGCTTTTGTGCAAAAAAAATTTTTTTAAAAAGTAAGCTTTCATTATGCCAATGGGTATATGCTTCTTTGACAGGCTTCTTGGCAGTGACTATAAAAGCAGAATCTTGGGGGGAAATGTCATGAGGGCCCAGCTTATTAAATTTTGTAAATCATAAGGCTTGTCTCCAAATGCAGAGCACTGCCGCTGATTTAGTCGTTGGCCTAGAAACTCTGCTGTTAGGACCATTAAACAGGTCCAGAGTTTAAGTTGCACAGTATATTATACTCAAAAGAAACAGACGGGGATTTTGGCCTCCTGTTTTCTGTCTGGGTAGTAGGAGCCAGCTGCGCCCCCGTGGCCCTGTGAGATGGTGTTGGATTTTTACAGTGACGCACCCAGCCTCTGCACCTCGATTGAGCCCACCTGAGACTATTGTCAAGTTCTGTGAATTTAATAGCAAAAATGGAGAACCAAATGAAATTAGGCTTTTCCTGTTTGAAAAATCTTCACAGCTAGAGGAGATACAACCAGTAGTCTTTTTAGGTTCTGCCAGCTTTTACAGTCACTTTCAACAAATAGCTATCATTAGAAATAGCAAGGACAATGCAGTTGATCGTTTAAAAATAAAGGGTTGTCATTTTCATTTTTTTTTTCTTAAAAGGAATAATGAATTGCCTATAGCTACTATGACTGAAACACCCCTTTAGAGGCCACAAATGAGGCCATAAAGAAAGCATAGTCATATGTCAAAGCAACCCGATCCAATTAATCATTCTTTGTAGTAACTCTGTCATGAAACTTTCTGATGTTTTGTTTCTATTGAGATGTGAACTGTTAGCTGGTAATTTGGATCCTACTCGGTTATTTAATACCAGATAAACTTTTTCAAAATGAAGGGTTTTTTTTTCATTGAAAAAATTTTAGAAGTTTCTAATGGCCAAGTTATAAATAGCCAACTATTTCATTAAAAAAATGAAAAGGAACTCTTTTCTGAAATATAGAGACTAAAGGAAAATGGCATGGAGCATGTAACGTAACATGATTGTGTTTATATTTTGAAAAAGCATTACATTCTATAATTGTTGCATAGTTTTAACATTTAATTGGCTAAAAATAAATCTCAAAATTGCTCCCATTACACTCAAATAACCTTGGAAGTATGTTTTAAATTCATTATAAAAAGAAAACTATGCTATTCAACATTACTTCCAGAATGAAGCCCTACATACAGTAGACACTCAATAAAGTGGGCTGCTGATAAGTACAATTCTGCCCATCCTAGAGACTTTGTAAACCTAAAATTCAACTGATTTTTCCCTGGTAAATTAGCCTAAACCCATTACCATTGGCAATTTATATCTATGAAGCCCTCATCAGGGCAAAGGAAAATTAGTGTAGTCATTTCTTGAAGTCTTCCAACCGTTCTCCAAGATTCTGAATACCTAGTACTTCGCAATGTCATGCAACGGAATATACCTTGCTTAAATCCATTGAAGAAGATGTTTCCCTCTTGGACATTTTTTATGTTAAAACACAAGAATCTAGTTTGGAAGATATGATTAAAATGTGGTTTGATATCAATAGAAGAAGGGAGGAGCGGAAATCAATACTGGGAGAGCTCATAAAGACAAATGTTCTGTGATGCACAAGGGAAGAAATAATGGATGAAAAATTGAATATGATTCAGCAGTGTAACACTGTCACCAAAAGGCAAGTGCTATATTGGATTGCATTAATAGACATATCATGTAAAACAAGCAAGGCGATTTTTCAGCAGCAGCCGTTCTGAACACTATTGGTTAGGCGAAACTTAGAAAAGCACCTCTACTTTGGGGCCCAAATGTTGCACAAAAAGTTGTATAGGATTTGCAGAGAACAAAAGCAAACACAAAGAAAAAAAATACATTAAGATACATTGATTGATTGCTTGATTGCCAGACTGTAAAACATAAAGTTAAAAAAAAACAGACTAGCTTTGAGAGATCAAGGTGAACTAAGTCTATGTTCAGTCAAAACCAAAGCCAAAACCAGATAAGGGAAGACATAATTACTGTTCAAACCAAATGCATAAAGGGAACAAGATCCAAAAAGAGGATAGGGACCCATTGCTTTCATCAGACAGTGGTAGAAACCAACAACAAATGGATTCTAGTTGTTTCAGATAATGATTTACATTAATCAGAAAAGAAAATCCCTAGCACATAGCCAAGCATGCAATGACTTAAAGGTATGTCTGGGCTCCCAGTCATTGGATGTATATTCAAAATAATTAGTGTACTCAACCTTTCAAAAGTGATCTGGATCAATGAGCACATGGCTGACGATACATTCAAATATTTATAGTTGTTTTATGGTCTATATAATATGACATCTAGTCAGGTTACTTACTAAAAGAACAAAATTGAAAGAAACAGCTGGAAAAATTCAGCTTAAAGTTACAAACTCCAGGGATTGATGAATCCCCACTTTGTAAAAAATCAGTTATCTCAGAATAAAAAGATAGGGAAAATATTAGCTAATTTCATTGAGAACTTACCATATATCAAGTACTGTCCTATATTTTTTACTTAAAAAATCTCATTTAGTACCCAACCAATAAGAGATATATATTATTATTACCTCCATTTTACAAAGGAGAATCTTAGGTATAGGGAAATTAAGTAATTTTGCCCACAAGTTCCAGTGGTCAGAATTTGAACTCTGGCGGGCTAGTTGCAGGGCCTAGAAGGCTATATTGCCCCTCAGTAACCTAGGAATTTACCATAGACTCTGAAGGAACTATTTAGGATGAGCAAGGGTGATAGTATTAATAGATAATAACAGTTGGTGACTAAAGAAATAAACTTATGATGCAGAAAAGAAATTATAATTAGGAATAAGGATAATTTTATGCTTAATGACTGAAATTAACATTAGCACACACATTGTAAAAGGCTAAGGAATATTCTCTCTAGAGACTTTCAAAAATTTTAAATAGTTTAGTTTTCATCTTTTTGTGATGATCTGTTGTGATGATCTGTGAAATTTTTTTTCTGGATGTGGAGTATTACATTAAGTCCTCCTAAACTCTTTTATAGCATATGATTTACATAAATCATAACACTGCTTTGGAAACATCATACCAGGGGACTTCTAAGGGAATATTTAATGTCTGTCTGATATAGATTAATTTAATTTTTAGTTTCTGTCTACTATAGATTAATCTCATTAATAGAGGCAGCTGGCTACATAATCATATCCCCAAATTTTGTATCTCTTGGGTCCCATTGAAAGAATAGGCAGTTAGAAATGGGAATAGGAAAGCAATCTAGAATATGGTCATGATTAATAACAATTACCTAAATTATATCACTTATAGGATAAGCGCACCAAATTTAGAAACATTATCCAAAGATATATTTGTGGTATACGGAAGAGTTCTAGCTGCAAAACAGACATTGCATTCATGCTGATTCTTATAAAAATCCAATGATTATAAATAATTTCCTCTTGCCATATAGCTTCCAGATATTTCAATATGCCTTGGTATTCTGTTTCTCTCTCTTTCCCCCCCCGCTTCCCTGAACAGGTATCATTGAAAGAATATTTCATTTCTGGCCAGACTAATGATCTTACAGTTGATATAGGACTTCTTCTTTCAACTCTAATGTCCATTACCACTTGAAACATGTACACAGCAGCTCCATTCCATTGGGGATGTTTCCCCACCTGCCCCATTATTCTGGTCTTCCTCACTCTATAAAGATCTTGAAGGACATTTAGAACAACATCATATTCTTTCATGATGGGCTCATTCATCTGCCCCCTGTGGATAAAATTGCATCATTCCCTTTCTGCTCAAGGAGTTTTCTCACAAAACTCCTGTTTTGGAGATTAAAGACTTTTGTCCAATGCAATGTTTAATTCTCACATATAATACTGTGAATTTATGAACTGGATGCCAGAGTCAGGAACAGCATGCTTTCTCTGGAATCTAAATCTTGAGACTTCTCAAAAAAAACCAAAACAAACAACAACAACAACAACAAAAAAAACAGTAACATTGTTTATATAAAATACTGTTTCTTCACTGTTCTTTATTGACTATCCACTAATTGATAAAACACTGTTCATACCTAGCAAGGTTTAGAACAGACAGGATTAGTTCAAATATTGATTCTTCCACTTTCTAGCTATATAAGTTGACAACTCTTCACCTATTTCTGCATGTTTAATTTTACTTATGTTGCATGAAGACTTTGAAGGTTAGAGATCAAATCAAATTACTATGGCTATCTTGCATATAGCAGATACACAATGAATGATAGCTTTTAAAATTATATTTATAATCTAATTAAGTCTAAAGTGCATTAGAAAGCCAAAGAAGAGTCCAAAAGAAGGCAGCAGATTCTTGCACAGAAAATCTGGAAGTTGGGATTGGAAGGGTCTCTTCCAGTATTCCATTCCTATGGACCTACTTTGTGCTTCTAAGACTTCTTTACTGGTTAGATAGTTTCAAGAGGACAGGATTCCAAACTCCCTACTTCTTCCATCAAAGAACCTCAGAGTTTATTTGTTTGGGCTTCCACATAAGCTTTTATTTGATAAAATATTCCTTTTAGTGGAATAACCTTGGAAGCTGCAAGAGGTGTCCAAAATTCAAACATACGTATATATGTATATGTACATACATATGTATTAATTCTTTAAGTATTTAAAAAATGCACAATTTGTCAAGTTCAGGGGTCTCTAATGTTAGAAGGAAAAATATTCTGCATATTTTAAGAGTCAAAGCAATGCAAAATCCAATCAAGAGGTTTAGCCACTGGAGAGAGGATTATAGAGTAATCTGACTTGTGGAGTATATGATTAGCTTTGGCTTTAAGTTATGAAGTCCTGCAGAGAAAGACAACTACCATATGATTTCTCTTACATGTGGACTCTAAAAAACAAAACAAAACAAAACAAAAAAATGAAGAAACAAAAAAACAGAAATAGACCCATAAATACGGAGAATTAATGGTTGCCAGAGGAGAGGTGGGTGGGAAGGTGGGCAAAATGGATGAAAGGAAGTGGGAGATATAGGCTTCCAGTTATGGAATGAATAAGTCACGGGGATAAAAGTTACAGTAGAGAGTATAGTCAATGGTATTATAATAGCATTGTGTGGTGACAAATGGTAGCTCCACTTGGGTGAGCACAGCATAATTTTGTACACCTGAAACTAATGTGACATTGTGTGTCAACTCTACTGCAATAAAAAAGAAAAAGTTGTGAAGTCCTTGTCACATACAATAAGTAGGGGTCAGTCCATCCTAGCCACATCACAGACAAACAATCAGTTGTTTCCTAACCAGAACTTCTGATTGTTTATAACTTCAGTAAACTGAGAAGGCAACCAAAAACATCACTCTTGAGAAATGGACTCTAAAAAACGTTTTAGGCAACAAAATTGTAACCCCCAGAAGAAACATTGTTCAAGTCATGCAGATATAGAATTAAATATAAGATATTTAAGACAACCCTCCTTCTTTCTTTCCTTCCTTCCATCCTTCCTTCCTTTCTTCAAAAATATCTATTGACTATAAGCTAGGTGCCAGGTACTGTTCTGGGCAATGTGGATACACTCATGAGCAAAGCAGAAAAATCTCTCCCTTTGCAAACCTTACCTTCTAGTCAAGGAATAAATGCAATAAACATAATAAATGAGTAGAACTGATCATGCCAATGCCCTGTTTACATTTCCTCCACACTCATTAGTTGAAGGCTATTAACTATGAACGAACAACTGCAACTTTCTGCCTGAGCCCCAGGAGCACTCTTCCCACACTAGAGGAAAGGTAGAAATGAGTGTTGAAGTCCTGAAAACAGCCCTCAGCCAATGGCAGGAAGGGTGCTGATAGGTACATACCCCTAGTTTCCTCATCTCTTGGTGGGAAGCAATTGAGCCTCAATTGTCCACAGAGATAATCTGCTTAATAACCTACCTCTCCTTGACTCACTACCCTACTGCCCTGCCTCTTTATCTTGAGGTCACCTCCCAGTAAATTATTGCACTCAAATTTTGTCTTAGGATTTGCTTCTAAAAGAACTTGTTTAATACCAGACAAGTAAATTTTATAGTATATTAAAAGGTGATATGTTATGAAAAATATAGAAAATAGAAATAAAAACATAAAGCACATTAAGAAGGATCTAGATTAGAAGGTAAGAGACAATGTAGTAGAGGGCATTTGAACAGAGACTTGAAGGAGACAAAGGAGTAAACTGTGGGGATGTCTAGAGGAGAGGTAATGTAGAGGTCCTGAAGTGGAGTATGTCTGGTGCATTCGAGACTTTGGAGGAGACCTTGTGACCATCATAGAGTGTGTAAAGAAGAGAGTCATAGAAAATAGGATATGAGAGAGGTAACAGTTGTAGGGAGGCATTAAAAATTTTATAAGGTCTTATAAAGACTTTGGATGCTAGCCTAAGTGATAGAGTGATATGGAAGAATTTGAGCAGAGGAGTAACATAATCTGACACATCTTAAAAGCTTCTCTTTAGTTACTGTGTTGAGAAAGACTACAAGAGGTCAAAGACAGAAGCAGGAAGAGCAGATAGACATCTATTACAAAAATGCATGCGGCAGTCCATCAACAGATGAATGGATTAATAAATTGTGGCATTTACATACAATGAAATATTATTTAGCCATAAAAAGGCATGAAGTACTGATACATGCTATAACATAAATGAACCTCAAAGATATCATGGTAAATGAAAAAGGCCAGACACAAAAGGTTGCATGTTGCATGATTTCATGTATAAGAAATGCCCAAAATAAGTGAATCCATAGAGACAGAAAGCAGATTATTTCTAGGGGTTGGGTGGAAGCAGATTTGGAAGTAACATGTGAGTGGGTGTAGGGTTTTACTTTGAGATGATGAAAATATTTTGGAACTAGATAAAGAGCATGGTTGACAACATTGGGAATGTACTCAATGCCACTGAATAATTAACTCTAAAATGGTTAATTTTATGTTATGTGATCTTCACCTCAATTAAAAAAAAAAAAAACTTAAAAAGGAAAAAAAAATACTTAAAAAAATAATGATGGTTTGAACCAGAGGACTAGTAATGAAGGTGATGAGAATGGTAGGATTGTGGACATATTTTATAGGTGGTATCAGGAGAATTTCAGGACCAGATGTCAGTGTGAAGTGTAAAAAAGGACTCCAAAGTTTTGGGCTTGAGCAGCTATAGGAATAAATTTGCCATTTATAGGTACAGGAAGATTGCAGTTGGAACATACTTAGGGTAGAAGATTAAGAGTTTAGTTTTGAATATAAGTTTGAGCTGTGTATTTAATAGTCAAGAGAATTTTGAAATGTCTAGCATGCAGGACAAAGATCAGGCTAGTATCACACCCATTGCATTATTATTTTCATATCAGTGAACAGTGAACAATCAGTATTTTAAGTATGTGTTAAGTTTAAGAGAATTTAGTTTATTAGAGTAACATGTCAGCCTTGTAATTATGAGCTAAAATGTATAAGCAAAATAAATAAATAAATAAAATATATAAGCAGAATTTAAATAGATTGGTGATTTTAAGTGGAAATTTTGGCTTTTACATAATATCAGATCATTTAAAAGAACTTAAAGCTTTCCATATTTGTATTTTTAATTTATTAGGTCTCGTAAGAAATTATTAAATTCTTGAGACTTTCCAGTCATATCACTGACACAGTTGAAAAGACAAGAAAATGTTCTCTATCCATGACATTTAAGTGATTCAAAGGTGTATACACTTGCCAACAGATCCAATTGTTGTTCAAAGGCCCTTAAAAGTTATTGTAGACATATAAACATATAGTCAGTTTTATAAAATGAACCTAAAGCTTCAGGAAGAACTAGGCTTCTAAATCTCAAACTTGAATAGATTGACCACTATTCCTTAAAAGCATGTTAACTATTGACTGGTCTTTTCTACCCACAAAACTGCCCCCAAGAGCATCAACACACTCACACTCAATAGCTTGCTCTGAGGAAAAATGAAGAGGTTGAATGTCTACTGCGTGGTTAAGCATATGTCTGAAGACCAGAGAAATTAAATGTGCTACTTAAAACTTCAAAGCCTAGATTTCCAGATATTTCCCAGTATTATTGATGCCTAAAGGGGACGGTGGTCTAATTGTGGCTTATTTTGGAGGTTCTGGGATTCTTTGTTGCATGTCAAGTTATCCAGGCAAATGTTTGGATGTCCATCTTGTTGAGATGCTTGATGCCTTTTACTACTCTAGCTGTTTTAACTAAATTCACCACCACACATACAAAAAGAAGAAAAGAAAAAAAATAAAAGAAAGAAAAGGGGAAGAGCTAAACGTAATTGAGGGTAAATATTATCTTAATAAAGTGAAGAGTCAAGCTAGGTGACACTTTTTCTTTTTGATAGGAATAAAGAGTGACTCTAAAGCAATGTCATCGATTTTCTTAGGTGGCTTGCATATTGACTTTGAAGGCATTTTTCAAAGGGAGGCTTGAAAATGATCTTCAACAATGGTAATGATGTTAGTGTAATGTAGAGTTTCCCTATGGGGCACTTTAAAGGACTCATTTGGATGTTTAAGTCCGGCTATGTAGGCTTTTAAAAAATTCATTTGTGATTACACACTGCATATTTTCTATAAACTAATTGGTTAGCAAAAGCAATATACAGCAATAAGAGAACTAAGAGAGTAGCAGGAAGGACATCACTCTGAACACAATAGGTTTGATAACATTTACAGATCAAATATAATTTTGGAGGCCTAAATGATTTTTTAAACACATTTTCAAGGGCTGCTAAAAGCTATCCTAATAGTTACCAATGTATCTAAGACTGACTACGTATAAGGCATTTTACACCACCTATAAATATTCATAACAACCTCCCTGCTAAATAGATACCACTGCTCCAATTTTAGAGGTAAGGAAATTGAAGGTCAGAAAAGTTGAATTGTCCAAAGTCATGCCGTAAAGCAGGACAAAACCACGATTTGAATTAGTCTGTTCGGTGCCATGCCCTGAGTGTGATACTGAATAAAATACTCTCTAAAAGAGAAAAAGCAAAGGAGGCAATGTCCCCCTGTCCTCCTCTAGGATACAAATTTATGGGTATATTTATGACTTACCTACATCCAAAATGTTCTCATACAAATCGTTTAATGTATTTCTTAAATGATGCTCAACTCAAGCAAGCATTTCATGTCATCAAACCTGACTTTTATTTTTTTTTCTTTTAAACCCAACTTGTTTTACTGTTTCAAAGAATCTAAATCCTGTATCTAAATGTAATAATAATTTTTAAAATCAAAAGTACCTGAAACACTATCGGATAGATGGACAGTGATGAACTTTCTGATGAATGAAGGAAACTTTAGGTTATGATTCACATTTGCACCAGATTCTTACTTGATGAAAAAAAAAGTCTTTTTTATAATGACCAAGGGAATAGGCCTATAGATATCCCTTGTAAGGATTCCTTGATGCCAGAGTGTATCAGCATAAAAAAGTAATAAAAGAGAGCTCACAAAGATCTAAAAAGTTTATGGAAAGAACAACTGCTTCATAATGAGAGTTTCCAGATCACAAAGTAGAAAGAAGAAATCCAACTATAAATCTATATTCAGAGTACAGCAGGGGAAATAGGATATGAGGTAATTTTTGCCTTACTTTTTGAGCAGCACAGATCTTATGAACAGAGGTGGAAGCTATTCAATAACATTTATTGCGAGGCCTAGTTCAGTGCCTTCCACGGGTGGGCAGTCAATAAATCTTATCTGGAGATGATATTTATGCAATGATAATCAGTCTACTTCAGCACAGCAATTTTGGGGGAGAATATTGTCTGTAGTAAGGTTAAGCCTTGTGAAGTTAAATAATAAAAAGAAGGGCAAAGACCAGATGTGGAAAGTATTCAAAAAAGAAATTAAGGTTTATGCAATATTTGCATAAGCACTGGCAATTACAAATCAGAGAAGTAAATGTGTTTTCAGAAAAATTTGAAACACATTTTGGTAAATGGCAGGGAAAGCATTAAAATTATACCTGATTCTCTCCTCCCTCCATCTTTACCGAGAGTACATATTGATTGACTCATTCAGACAGTAAAGACAAAGACTCAGAAGTCTGACCTTTGTTCCAGGTCAGGGTGGGATGGATGATCTATAATGGAGTCCTTTTTACCTTCGTCTCTTGACTCTATGTACACGAAATTAACAAATGATAAGCATTACCCCTAGAGTTTTTGCCACACAAATATCAAACTAAGTAATTTCATACAATGATTTAATGGTTTGGTTTGATTATGTAAAATGATTTAAACATAAAAAAATGATTTAAACATAAAAAACATAAAAAAATGATTTTGAGTTGAGAATTCTTATTTTCCTAGAATGATCTAAAGATCATTATCTCATTGAAATGCACGCACACATACATAACACACACACACACACCACACACCAGGGCTCTCTCAGTGAAGAGTCAGGTGCTGATATATGAACTGACCTTGCATCTAGGAAAAAAGTCCCAAGCTGTGCTGACAGTTAATGTAGAAAAAATTTATACTTTTCCTTATGAACAATTTATTTTTAATGTAGCTTTTGTAGGGAATTTTTAAATATTGGACTTTGGACTATTCTTTTTATATCTAATAAAGAACACCTGTTTAAGGAATGGCTGGTGGAAAGGAATAAAATGAGGAATGGGGAAGGGAGAAACGTACCGAAGCCCTGCCAGTATTTAAAGGTGGCAGGTAGAAATTATGTCATTCCATTCGCCATAAAGTTATCTAACGTGTATGTCTCAAAAGTTGCTAATGTGGGCGCCTGGGTGGCTCAGTCGTTAAGCGTCTGCCTTCGGCTCAGGTCATGATCCCGGGGTCCTGGGATCGAGTCCCACATCGGGCTCCCTGCTCGGCGGGAAGCCTGCTTCTCCCTCTCCCACTCCCCCTGCTTGTGTTCCTGCTCTCACTATCTCTCTCTCTGTCAAATAAATAAATAAAAATCTTAAAAAAAAAAAAAAGTTGCTAATGTATATTGGACTCAAAAATAATATGTAAAGTGAAAGATGTAAATAATCAGAGCCGAATCTGTCACCGTAACAGTCTCAATTTCTCATTTAATGTTTGTATGATTAGTGAGAAGAAAGCCACACAGGACTGGACACCTTGTTACAAACCCAAAAAAGAAAGAGGTCATTTACTGCAAACTTCAAGTGACCCAACCACTAAAATCATTCCTATGTTAAGGTTTAATTTTAGTTGTCTTAGGTTTGCCTACATCCTTCCTTTTTTGCACTCATAAGCTCAGTTTGGAAGTCTACGGCGGGTATGAGTCCAATGAAGATTCCAGCAGTCAGCTAGGAACAGTAACTTCTACCTGACCTTCTTACAGAAAAAGTTGGGAAGAAGAAAACCCAAGCTGTTCAGTGAGCAGAGACAATGAAACCTAAGAGAGAGATTTCTTTCTCGTAGTCAGAGGGGATGCATGGATAGGTCAAGCAACGGGAGTGTAGGAAGCCAACTTGTCCCAGGAGCAGCCATTAGCCAAACAGCCAGAAGAGATCAGCGGAAAATAAGAATGGACATTCTTTCTCTGGGGTTTCTCATTTTACACAGACTACTCTCTACAGCCATATTGCAGCTTCGTCTCTGACTTTCTTCTGTGAGGAAGTCTGTGTTCACGATTTAAACGGGCAAAGTTTACAACAAATCTTTACAAGCAGACAGCTGAAGCCTTGGGAGCCAGTCACTTTGAAATCCAGAGGACAAAACCAAAATTCCATGTTGCATCGACACCAAGTTCAATTAGCAATAATCATGCCTCGGATAAACCTCATTGGCTACGATACTGCCACTGCACAAAGCTGTGACACCAAGTTCAAATAAATTATGGATTTGTTCTTGTGGAAACATAGTAGACTACACACACACTAATAAGCAAATTCTAAATTTGTCACACTTTTCTCATTAAGCCTGGCATAAGCACATGTATGCACATACATGTGAAAGAGAGAGAGAGGAAGAAAAAAAAACTATAGCAAACGGACAAAGAGAGAACTCAAAGGAGACTGAACAATTTTTTTTCGTTCTTTGTAATGTTCAAGTACTTAGTAATTACTAAATAATAATATACTTGATTCAGGGGGGGGAAATTTCATGTTAGAATTGGGGGAAAAAAATCTTTCCAAGTAAGACTCTGTGTGAGTCTAGCTGAATGAGAGATGGTCAGACAAGGGGCATACATCAAGCAGTGGTCAGTTTAGGAAAATCAGCCAAGACAAGGTGCAGACAAACAAGGTATTCAGCAAGACCTTATTAAATATCCATGCTTCATCCACTCAACACTCATAAGTAGTGAGCACCTATAATATTCCAAGCTCAAGCACTGCTTTCAGTGACTTCACAGATAACCTTGTCCAGCTGGCCAAAGGTGACATATCTGGGAGGCAGTCAACAGGAATCAGAAATTCAGGCTAATGAGAAGAAAGACAAGGATCAGACGCCTGGGCGAAGTAATGAAGCCAAGGAGAGAACCTGGGCCCTCAGGCCACTGGACCCGCCAAGCTTTGCAGAGAGGTGCTTCTTCTAAATTCGGGAAAGCTCTCGTATCACAGAGGAGGGAAACTAAAGCTGACCAAAATCATATTCCATCTTGCTTAGTTCCGTATCAGCCCGCATATCACCCTACTCTCATCCCATCCTCACTCCCGTCTTTGTGCATTTCTGCTCAAACCCCTTATATTAGTACAAAAAAGATTTCTCAGTGCATTCCTCCCCATCACCTCCTGCCTTTTCTCTGCTCTCACTCTTCACCCGAGCCAGATGGAAGCAATTTCAGATCTGCACATGCAACATGCTCTTTCACGCTTACATCTTCCCACCCAAGCCTCTGTTTGATGAGTTCTCACATATGCTCGGCGTTGTGCCAAGTGCTCAATGTGAATTGCTCATATAATCCCCATGAAAAGGCTACAGTGATTATTACTATTTTATAGACAAGGAAACTGAGACTTAAAGAGTTAGACACTTGCCCAATTCTTCATAGCCATGAGTTGAATTAAGGGCTAACGCCCTGTGACCTGCCTCCAAAGTTCATTTCATCATGTATCATGCCATGCCCTGCCTTCTGTCTGGCTGACTCACACCTCAAACAAACTTTCCCTTACTCCATAATTTGATTTAGATGCAGTTCAGTATTTTCTCTAAACAGGCTGCCTATTCCTGTATCACAGCACTCATCATGCTCATCTGCACCGCTTGATTTGCTTGAGCATCTTTGCTCCAGTGTTGGCAAAAAGCCCACAAGCCCTTTAGATTCCCAGTGTTTACCCTAATGCCTGGTCCTTGGAAGGTGTTCAAGAAAAGTTTGTTGACTCCCTCAGGAATAAATAAATGTCGTATGGGTATGTAGTCGTGGGTAGTGGAGGGATTACAACACAAGTCTCTACCTGATTTCCAAGGCCTTCCTCTTCCAGTGTATTATACTAGCTCCCAGCTCATCAGGAATGAATGTCCTTACTCCATTCGTAAAGTGGAGATAAGATTATTCGGTCAGTCATCCTTGAATTAGATGATGGGAGAACCAGAATTCAAATCTATTGTTTCTAATATCAGGCAGAGTAGGAACTCTATTACAAGTGTTTATTGAATAAATAAGTCTGGTTCTATCATATAGATAGCCCCTGCCTCCTGTGTTCTTTGCTGCTTGCATAGTTTAACAGTGAGCATTGTATGCTCTAGAACATTGCCACTCAGGTTGAGATCTGTGGACCAGTGGGATCATCCTCACCAGGGAGCCTGTTAGAAATGTAGGATCTCAGGCCCTGCCCAGACCTACTAAATCAGAATTTGCATTTCATCAAGCTCCCTGAGTGACTAGTGGACATGGTGAAATTTGGGAAGCACTAACTCTAGAATATACAGTATGTATGGAGATGTGATTCCCACCCAAGAGACTTGCAATCTGAGTTAAAGAGAAAGAAAATCATCCTGGTCATAAAATACAGTAGCTTAACACTATAAAACAATATCGGCAAAGGAAGAACAACACTGATGTAAATTGGAAGCCATAGAGAATAAAGTATTGCAGTATTTCTTAGGCAGAGAAGACGGAGCCCTCAATTGAGGTGCTGTGTGCAAAAGACTGGTAGTGAGCTCATTGCCCAGCACACCTGTGTCTAAATCATAATGAGGACAGGTAGGCTTCATATCATAACTCAAAGAGAAGGTTTGTATAGTGGATAAGGTGGTAGGATCTGGAGGTAAACTACCTGGGTTCAAATTCCAGCTCAGTCACCGACAAGCTCAGTGATTTTGTGACACTGGGTATATTGCTTACACCTCGTTTCTTTTTGAAAAATGGGACAGTAAAGGCACCTGACTTACAGAGTTGTGATGACCATGAGATGGGAGCACTTCGCAGAACGTCTGACACAAAAAAGCACTTAATAGAAATAATAATATTGCATAATCATAATCATTCTTGAAATACATAAGCTTATTTGTTTATTTTGGGAGGGCTCCCCTCCCTGGTAGGCTTTATTGGTGGCCCGGGTTGTCCCATTGCTGTTTCCACCTCTCCATCCCAAAATGTGGCTGCCTTTCTTCAGATCAGGGCGCATAAGTAGGGTGCAGTTGACCATAAGCAGGTTAACCTTGTATGAAAAGGTTGTGTGTAGAACTATACATGCCTATTTGTTCAGAAATGTTCATAGCTTTTATTAGATATTCAAAGGCACAAATGGCCTCAGAAAGGTCATGAATCTCTGTTCTAAATGAGAGGGGATGGCATGGCTGAGAGCACAATATCAGCAACAGACTTCATTCTGGTCCTGACTTCACTAGCTGTGTGACTTATCTAAAAGTGTCTTCTCTCTTTAAAGTGGGGACAATAACACCATCTTCATAATCTCATTTCCTGTGAGGGATCGTGTAAGGATTCAGAATGCCATGCTCTGTGAAATGGTACTCTGTAATGGTAAGGAGTTTCCAGATGTTAGTGGCAGCTGTTCTTATTAGAGACTTCTCAAACATTTTCTCCCACAACTGGTTCAGGAGAGCATACCCACTCACTCCAAGGAGCTGTGTTCTCAGGAAACATCCCCTTCCAGAGCGACAAGTGAGACAAGCTGGGCAGGAGGCTTCCACACCCATAACTGGTGCCCCTGCTGTGTTTACAAAGACAGAGACAATTGAGTATAAGGAGAGGGAAATGCAGCAGGGAAGATTGGTTACAAAGAAATGTCACTCCAGCAGTAAAAGGTGATGGCGGTAGCAGCTCTGGGTGCTCTGGGTGCTCTGGGTGGTGGTCCTGTGATCTCCAGACAGACGTCTGAGGCACACATGCCCAGATGTGTCTCCAGCCAGCAGTGTTTTCTCTTCAGCAACATGTCTCCAGGCAGCCTTGCTGTGACGTTTCCACGTATTAACAATAAGAGGGAGTGGAATCTGGAATTCAGAAGTCAAAAGATTCTGCTCTTTTCATTCAAAGAGGTCAGAACAAAGCAGTATACAGAGGGAGGAAAAAACAACCTCCACAAGTAGATCAGGACATAAGCCTGACTTTGACCTTAGATATTTCTACACCGTAATCGAGCGGACTGTCAGGAAGCTATGTGTAGGAGATAGTGGAGGCACAAGTGAAAATATGACAGAGCGGGGTGTGAGTGTAGTGCTAGATCCGTAACACCTTCACCTCGCGGCACACTTGTGCGTCCCGTGCATTTGCCGGCAGCTTTCCTGCCCATCAAGAGGGAATCTAGCAGGCAGGCTGCTAAAAGGGAACTATTTGGAAGTCAGATTTCTGTCTATGTCAGTAGGACAAGCGTGGGACAGTCCTGTGCTGAGGGCCCAAGGAGCACGAGAGTTTTTAAAGATGTGTCATGGTCTTCCTCATGGGCTTGAACAATCCATTCCAGCTAGTCTTTCCCAGCTTGCATTCCTTTTATATTTAAAAAGGAAAATGGAAGGCTCTCTCTGTCTTGCCCTTATTTCTTTCAGATCAGAAACAAGGATATGAAGTCAGTTCCTGAAGAAATGACATAGGAAAGCTATTTAAGACTTTAAATTCTTGATGATGTGGAAAAATAGGATGATGTTGGGTGTTTCCTGTCTCCCCGTGGGACTGAGTCATTGTGTGTGTTAGCCATGAGCATATTTCACCAATTTGTTCACATCTTCTTCTCCCTGAGCTTTACTGCTTGAACAGTGCCAGTAATGAGCAGAAACGTATTTGTCTCTCATAACTGTCAGAGATGACGCAGGGAAGCCAAATGAATGTGGGAGGTACTGTTTTGTTTCTAATTAGCAAGGGTTTTCAAATATTTGTGTAAAGAAAAGAAGTCAACATTCAAAAGGTTGGAATCTTTTGCCCTTTTCTATGTTTTTCTTTAAGGAAAAAAAAAAGGAAATGCTGTGTGTACAATTCAATGGAAATGATAGAGATACCTAAAAATGAAATATGAAAAAAAATTAAGTCATCCAGGTACCATGAAGCAATGCACAGCTGAAGGTACCTTATTACTTTATATTATACCTTCTCATTCTAAATAACTACTGTTATATAATATGAATCATTGATGTTTAATAATAGAAATAACCACAGTCAGATGCCAAATCAAGAAGAAAGGATCTGTACTTTGAAAAAAAGAACTCTCTTAATGTACATGCCACATAAACGTTCAGGGCTTGAGCTCTGAAAGGAATCCTGCAGTGGGGAGCTATTGAGAAAAGCAGTTCTGAGCAAAAGAGGAGGGGGGCAAAGCCAGATTCAAGTCTGGCTCTTTCCCAGCTGAAGTAAGTGACACTATGAAAGTACGTCGAGGCCTAGCTGTGTGTGTGAATATCACCACACATTGGCACCCTTTCTGGTTGCCTAGTAGCAGCTAGCAAAATTCAGTGTGCCGCGTGTCCATCCGTCAAAAATACCTTCGGATGGGTCTAATAAGAAGAGAGCTCAGGGGCACCTGGGTGGCTCAGTTGGTTAAGCGACTGCCTTCGGCTCGGGTCATGATCCTGGAGTCCCGGGATCCAGTCCCACATTGGGCTCCCTGCTCAGCAGGGAGTCTGCTTCTCCCTCTGACCCTCCTTCCTCTCATGCTCTCTGTCTCTCATTCTCTCTCTCGCAAATAAATAAAATCTTAAAAAAAAAAAAAAAAGAAGAAGAGAGCTCAGTATTATGCATCTTAAGGGAATTAAAAAAAAAAAACTAGACATTATGACTCAAAAACAAAAAGCAAAACATGAAAAGAAAAATATCTCTTCAGGGAAAAATAGCAACAAATAGAAGGCATTAATATTGCAGAGTACAATGTATTAATAGTGAAAAGTCAAAAGTAAAGGGATGCCCACTGGTAGTGTCCAGTAAGTACCATGAAATGAGGAGAATATACTTGAGATGAGGATGTGGATTCAATCATTTACACCTTCCCTGAAAGAGAGGCGTTTTTAGCAGAGAAGGAATCGATGGAGAAGATCCATGAGAATTCACAGGCGAGTGCAATATGTTGTTTAAAGGTACTGTATCAGAATATAACTAGCTACAGGTCACAGAAAAATGTGATGGACAGCAATTCAAAGCAGTGGAGATTCCTTTGTCTCACAAAACAAGAAGTCTGGAGATGGGCAGCTGCTGGTATCAGTTTTGCAGTCTCAAAAGATAAGAACTGGAATTTTTGTGATTTTCTTGGCCCTTCCTCTTGGCTGCAAGATGGCTGCTGCAGCTCCAGTCATCATAACTTCATTCAAGGCAATAACAACAACAAAAGCAAAGAAAGAATAAAAGGCAGATAGAAGATGGGAGTGGGGAAAGGAGGAGTGAATAGTAGTCATGGTATATGTAATATAGGCCACTTTTGTTAGGAAAAGTAAAAGCATTCCCAGAGCCCCTGTTCCCTCTGCAGGCTACTACTTGTATCTCATTGACCAGAACTATTTTCATTTATTTATCACAGAGAGTCTGATAAGGTGAGCCTTGAGTTTTTCCAGTCTCCAGAATGGTTGGCAGAAAGAGGTTGGGAATGCCTGATGATCTACCAAAGGTTAATGCCTGCTATCATTGGACAGAAAAATGATAGCAAATACAGGAGATGGTGAGATTAGTTTGAGGAACTGAAACTCTCTGGCTGGTATTTTGAAAGATCCTGCCAAAGCACGCACGCGCACGCACACACACACACACACACACACACATACACACAGCACAAAAGTAAATTGTGGGTAGAAATAACATCTAGAATATCTTGTTTACAAAAACATTCACACCCTTATAATATACTTTCACACTTTTATGCACTGGAAAATTTTCCACCCGTGACAGAAGAGCAGCCATCTCTGAAACAGGATATGGCAGTAATTCGCCATGTTGCACACAGGAATTCTCTGACACAGGTTAAGCAGGGAAAGAGAAACCACTTTCATCAGAGCAATACTACAAAAATGGGTTATAAGAATAGAATGCATCTACTTAAAGAATCTCCCGCTCACGTTCCACATCTCACCCTATCTCTTCTCTGCACTGTTATCAAACAAGTGACATCTGTTTTATGTAGCGCCAAGGCACTTCGTCTTATTTGTGGATGTTTTATTGATTCGCAGGCACAACACGCCTTGCTGGGGACCCATGTCCTGTCACCTTGAATGGGGTGGGGGGGAGAAGGTGGGAATTCTACGCTCTGCTTACTCCCTGTGCATGGAGTCTTTATGCATTGGGTCTTTTGAGGCTCTCCACAATGATGTGATTTGAAATGTTACTATTCTGATTTGAAAGGTGAGCAGCCTGAGGGGTAGAGAAGTAAAGGTAGGTAACTGAGAAGGAGCACATCACAGAGGGGCAGACTGGTGCACAAACCAGCCAGTCAGACTACAGAGCTTTTCCTGGGCACCGCCCTGACTTTGGAATTCTCAGGGACTTGCCAAGGACTGCAGCAACTAGCATAATTGCTGGATTATGCTAGATATTAAATAAGTGAATGAAACCAATTCCACTTTGGCCTCAAAAAAGAGCGTAAAACCAATGAAAAGATTTTCCAGTTCTGAGAATACCAAATCCATTTGATTCAAGCCATTCTGAAAGCCTTTTTATGGTTCAGAGAAAGTCACCAAGGTCTACCTTAGACAAACCTAAGCATGTCAGGATGTCCCTAACTATTTACAGGGCATGGAGGCAACAGGACCCTGTGGAAAGAGTGGGAACTTTAAACCAAACAGTCCTAGGTGCAAATCCTAGTTCTACCCATTGCTATCCAATGCCCTCAGCTACTTGCTGAAGTTCTCTGAGTCTTCTTCTCCTCTTGTGTGCAGATAAGGTTGGTCATGTCTACCTGGTGGAGATAATGTATGAAGAGCACTTTGCACAGTGCCTAACACATATGGTTGGCACTCTACGAAGGACAACAAACATTAGTAGGGTAAGCCCTCTGTTACCACCACGGTCTCCACAGATTGATATTCTGTGGGTCCAGAACCTCCCTTCCCAGGTGTGACCCTGAGGGAAATAGAGTCAGTAGGACAGTTCCCCAGGCCCCTGACAACCCAGAATAGGGCAATCCGGGGTTCAGTGCTGCCTAATGAAAAGAATGTAGCTAATCTAGTGTCAGGAGTGTTCCAGCACACAAGAAATGCAGTAGAGAGAGGATGTCAAAGATACCAACAGTTTAGAGAACAGAAAGATGAAAGGGAGATCCAAAAGGACTTAAAAATGGAGTGATAAGGGAGGCATGAAGAAAATCAGAAAAAAAAAACAAAACAGAGAAAGATCTGTGGGGAGAATCGAATGCACCACAATTAAAGAAGGTGAGGTTAAAAAAAAAAATTAAAGCCTTTGAATTTCATAAAACTGTTACTCCCAAGAGTGACGTGGAATGGGATTGCCTGTGATAACTAGGAAATGGCCGAATAAGCAGTGAAAGCTTGGCAGTTGAAAGCCAGAGTTGCAGACAAAGGTCAAGCAAGGTTTCAGAGGGCTTGCTTTAGAACAGGGTTTCTCAACCTGGGTGCTGTTGATGTTTGGGGCTAAATATTCTTTGTTGTGGGAGCTGTTCTGTGCATTGCAGAATGTTTAGCAGTATCCCTGGCCTCTACTCACTGGATGCCAGGAGACCCTCCCACCTGCAAGTCACAATAAAAGATGTCTCCAGACATTGCCGAAAGTCCCTGGGGGGCGGGGTACAGAGCGAGGAACGTGCTACAGAATTACTTCCTACAGAAAGCCACTGCTTTAGAATGCAGAGACCTGTGTATGTTTTAAACCACAAGGAAAGAAATATATAAATAGTTTCAATTTCTTGTTATGTCAAGCTTTTCTGTTTCATATCAATATAAGGGGGAAAAAATGCCAAAATTTCAAATGGTAAACAGAAAAAGGAAAAATAGCAATAACTGTCAACTAGAGGGGATGGCAATCAGTAGTTCTTTGTTGATTTTCTCAGCAATAGTGCAAAGAAAGATAACTTTGGGAGAAAGTCTTGGACTGTACCTTGATTTTATTTAATTTCAGGATATGACCAAATTAAGAATAAAGAATCTCTATTTCTAAAAAAAAAAAAAAAAAAACTTGTTATAGTTTGAAAATAAATTTCCACCCAAGGTATTTGAAAGAACTCAATAGGCTTACAGTACCCTTACTGTATGGATGGAAAAAAGAAATGAATATGACAGGAAGTCTTTATAGACTTAGCTTGTCTTTTGGCTTTTTTAGACATGATGCATTTGGAGTCTTTCAATTGTTCCTACCTCCCAGCTTTCTTTCAGTATGAAAGCTCTGGCATTCAGTCATGAAATACAGCACCCCAGTTGCTCCTATTTTTAAACAGATTCTACAGAGTTGATATTAGTATGGTTTTAATGTTTTAGGCAGAAGTTCAAAAAATAAATAATTCAACCCCATATCTTTACTTTGTTATATATTAAAGAAATATAATTCATAATAAACATCCGCTTTCCTGTAATAGCGTAACAGACGGCAAAGAAAATTGGGTGTGAGAAACAGCGTATACTCGTGCATATATGTAATTAAACCTTAAAAGAATAGCTGAATGATTTTTTTTTGGTACCAGTCTAAGAATTAATAATACTCAAGTAAGTGTCATGTCTTATAAAAGTGCTATGGTAGATATAATGGCTTGGTCCGGTGGTAACACCTGTTAAGATCTCTCAATTTATAGAGAGCTCTCGGAGATACATGCTAAGGTGATACTATGGGGAACCAGAGCAACTGGTCAGCTCAGAAAGGGGGAAAATCAATAAAATTGATTATTTGGCATTGTGGACACACCTCTCCTAAAAAGGTGATCACATTTAATTTTCACTTTCCAATTGTTTGCTTTAAATTGCATTGATAAGAACTTACAGGAAATTACTATAGAGATTGCACTGTTATCTTTATACCAAAATATATAATGCTTATATTTTCTTCTGTCTCTTATCAAATATGTCCCTGAAGAAATAATGGATATTTGAAAGAGTAATTGGTGGATTTTCTGGAAAAGTCCCCAAAGATAAGGACTTTAATTTTAAAAATAGCCATTAGGTTAAAACCAATAAACTCTGGTGTAGAGCATGTTGCAAATGAGGTCAAACTCTTGAGTTAATTCTGGAATAAGCTGTTTATTTTGGTCTACTTCCATGACTATAAATTGTAGCTTCAACCCAGGCCAGCCAACTCAAAACTACAGATGTTAGTCCAAGAGGGACTACCCTCTAGTATAAATGAATCAACTCAAACCCACAACCATTACTGGAAAAACAATTCTGAGTACATAGACCCTCCCTAAAAACAATTCCAAGTACATAGACCTTCCCTAATGATCCATTAATGGGGCAAAAAATCAACCAGCATATCTTGTTCTTGTGGCTGATCAATAATGCTACCATCATTTAGGGGAAAAAAACTATATGTTTGCCATTCTGAATTGCAATAAAAAAGGGAAAATTCTACAATTGGCTCAAATTCAACCTAAGGTTACCAGTTATAAAGTATCTGTGCCTCTCTATAAATCAGCAGGGCTGATTGTAGATGTGCCCTGTAGATTCACAGTTAAGTTATATTATAGTCAGCCTTAGTCACTGTTTTAAAACTGTTATTAAATAGGATTTAAAATGCCATTTGTTTGAGACATAACTCAGATTATAGGGTTCCAACTGACAAGGAAGTTCTCAAAGGGTAGGAAGGTAGAGCACCCATATTCCACAGAATGAAGTTCCAAATGACAACAAAACCTTTACTGAAAAGAATGAAAATCAATATTCCATCCCATACCATAAACACGATAACCCCAGATAATCTGGCACCCAGAAACTTGAGTCCTAAAGCAAGCTGACAGGAAGTTGAAGTGTTATTGATGCCGAAACAATACATAGTGTTTTGAATGCTGCAAAAGGATGATGATAAAAACAGAAAAGAAGCTTTTAGTGTTGATTAGAAAACATCTTGCAGATGACTTCATCTGTTGTCGATAATTAATTTTACAAAAGAAGAAGGCAGCCATATTATCTCACCTTAGAGTTCTTGCAGTTGCTTATTTTTCAAGTTACTTTTATGAAAATGAGATTAAATAACAAGAACACATGCCTGTCTTAGGGATTCCTTTTTAAAAGCAATCTTAGCATCCACAGTTTCAACCAAATTTCTCCATTTACTACAGATTTACTAAAGATGTAAATATCCTCAACGTTCACCATAATTGATGTTTAAAATATTTAACTCAAGTCACTGTAAGAGTCTGAAAAGTCATTTTGTCTTTAATACCTTGTTTATTAAAGCATAAAATTAGAAAATACATTTCAAAAGCTTATTCAAAAGGTATGATTGAAGCAAAGAAACAGAAGTTGGTATGATAGATGAGTAATCAGATGGCTTATTTTCAGCCATGCCAGACCAAATATTTACAGTCCCATCACAGAGCTCTTTTTAGTCAAGCTGCCTGAATTTGCTCTCAGTTGTTCTCAACCTCTGTGTGTGTGTGTGTCTGTGTGTGTGTGTGTGTGTGTCTGTGTGTCTGTGTAGCTGGGGAGGGATGCAGTAGGGGTGGGAGAGTAGGGGGCTAATGTAGAGGACATGTCAAAATGTCATACCGTGTAGTTCCTCTCAAATAGACTCTGACCCTGTAAGTCAGAGGGGGATCCAGTGTAGACTGTTTTAATTAGTAACCCTGGTGATTCTGACTGAAGTGGTCCATGAACACTATTTTGAGAAATGTTGTAGCCATCTGTTTAACACTTGAGAAGCCTTGCATTACATCCTTAATATTCTCTTTCCAACCACTCTCAGGAATGTACACTCCTCAGGAAAGACTCCTGCTTACTGTTTCCTCAGGATATACCTCCAGTCTCTGCCTCAAATCTTGCATCTCTCCCTGAACCATTTCCTTCCACTGGCCTTGATGTTTCAGACTGCCCTTGACTTCCTGAGACTGAGCTTGTGTGATGCGAAGATGCCTAGTTCCCCTACAAATGCGATTTCCTGCAAGGTATAGACAGTTCTGTTCTTTCAGTGTGTCTGCTGTCGCAAGTGTATGACATTCTTATTTTGAGAAAGGCAGAGTGGTATAATGCCAAGAGCCAGGTGGCTGGAGTCAGGAGACCCAGGTTTGCATCTTGATGCTGTTCATTCTGACTTAGGATATTGGGAAAGTCATTTGATGCTCTGAGCTCCAGTCTCCTCAGCTGGAAAATAAATCAAATAATAGCTACCTTTTAGGGCTTGGGTTAGGGTTAAATGAGATACTTTATCTCAAAGATAAAATCCTTTGAAAATTGCAATTTCCTATATGGATATTAATTAGACTATTGGATAAATTTTTGAATATTTTTGCAAAGCAAGAAAAAATCTTGCCAAAGATCATTTTGAAATTCTTATCTCATGTGAAAGAACATACGAAACTTCTAGCTTCTTTCTCAAGAAGGATAAAAAGTATAATCCCTTAGCAGTAATTTAGCTCTTTAGACATCAATAATGCTAACTCTAGTGATGCAAAAACCAATTGTTCTGAACATTTCCCATTTTGGTGCCACCTTCCTTCTTTGCTCCACCTTACTTTGATGTTCAGGAGGTGGCCCTGGCAGACTACATCTCTTGGGCTCTCTCTCCGGCTGCCTCCTGGGTGAGGTTGTCCAACAGATGTACAGCAGGAGACAGGTGACAGAAGGACAGAAGTTGGAGTATTTCTTCCCCACTCATTCTATTTTCATGCCACAGCTACGGTGACAACTGTGCTGATTCACTGTGACAGCAGCCCTCCCTCCGCCCTTCCAGTGCTTACTGGGTTCCAGTTACACCATTTCCCCCTCTGGGCCCTCAGCAGTGGGTGTGGTAATGGCTTCCTATTTTCATTCCCTGAGGGGAACACTTCACCATTCCTCATGCACTCCTGTTGGATGGCAGCCCCCATACCTCTGTAAGTTACCTTTTTATTAAAATCTTATTTGAACCATCTGGAATGAGTTCTGTTTCCTACCGGGACCCTGATTGATATACCAATATAGGAGTAAGCCAACTACATGCATGGAAATTGAGCACAGAGCCTAATGCGGGGCTCAACCTCATGACCCTGAGATCATGACCTGAGCTGAAACCAAGAGTCAGACGCTTAACTGGCTGAGACATCCAGGTGCTCCTGAAGAACATGAATTTAAGTTCACTTTCATGATCAGGGTTTTTTGTTATTATAGATTATTTTACATCTTCCTATTCTTAGTCATAAGCACTGCTAATATTGAATTGTTTGCCTGAAGCAACATGGTAAAAAAGATTATTGCCCTAAAGCTAAATTGAAACAAATTCTCTCTCCTGAAGAATCTCTGAAGTTTCTTGTTACCATGGTGTACTTTGGTTTTGGGGTGGTTTTCTTTTCCTTCTTTGTTTTGTTTAAATGATTCATAGAAGTTTTCCAGTGGCTGAGGTGGTATTATTTCCTGTTATTGAGGTAGGGTATGAAACGATTTCTTTTTTTTTTTTTTTAATAAATGTTTGTAAGTTTTTAATGTGGATTAAACTCCCTCGATATTTTTTACAGAGAAAAAAATGAAAGAAGAAGTTATTAACATTGGAAAATAGGCTATCTCAATTACACAGTTACTTTTTCCCAATGGTTTTCTTAATATTTATGTGTTAACATCATAATGACTCAATACAATTTATACAATATGGAGCCATTATTGTGAAAAAAAAAAGACCCATTAAAATAATATCTCCATCCTACAGACAGACTCAGAACACCATAATGGCTCAGGGGGAGCCAAATACAGGATTACATGATAGGCCAGAAGCTGTGTCATGGTCTACCAGGCCAGGTAAGTAATACACATTTTGCAGAAGAGCCAAGTAAATAGTTACAGAAACAGGAAAGTCTCTGTATAGTAAATGTGCACTCAGGCAATTATTAAAATATGGATTATGGAAGATTCTCTTTTCTCCTTTTCTCTAGGCTTACCCTTTTAATAAGAACAAAAGTAAATCAAACGTGTGTGCACAAAGACACAGAATACATTCTAATAACTTCAGGGACTCTGTTTTAATCGACTAAAGGGATATATTTCAGAGTGGAGAAATGACATCTTGAGACCCCTTCATTCTATCTGGGTGTTACGGCTGGTACAGGCCTATGTCAGGCAAGCCTAAGAACAATACGTGCTATTCTGAGGCCTGGATATTAGAGTGCAGCAATAACTAGCTTGCAGAGCTTCAAAGCAGAAACGATTTCAACCTTAATAACCCCTGTGGCATTTTTCAATTTTCCAGGCTGCCAGTCAAATGAATGCATGTCTGGGAAGGAGAGGAGACAAGAAACGGAAAAGATTAACCTCTGAGATCCATGATATAAGCTCCATTGGCTAAAATTGGTCGTGTGTTAGAAAACAAACATGGGTAGGGATAGACTTCCCCAAACACTGAGCGCAAATGTTCCGAGCTAAGATTCTGGGACAGAAACCGGGATCTTTAGGGTTGCCTGGCTGAAACAATCTTGGAATGTTAATCATTCTTAGTTCCTTCTTCCTCTAGGTTGAAAGGAACTCAGCAGTCTCCTGATCTTCAAACCAATTAGCTCAAGAGATATTCTTCAGAAACCTGTGATAAAAGGCTCCCAGAAAACTCAGACCCGCCACTGCCTAACCTGCTGGCTCTCAGCTGAAGTGAGCAAACAGAACTCATGGTAGGGCGCCTTCCTCATACACACGCTACAGCCTTTCCCTGGGCTTCCTTTATCTACTGGGAAATTAGGAGTTTTCTCCTAATTTCTTCCTCTTCTCTTAGGAGAAGAACTCCTAATTAAGGATGTCTCTAAGAAAGCTAAGATTACTTCTAGTGCCGAAAAAGGGGGAAATATGAATTATATGCAGAATGAAAATGCTCAAAAAAAGAAGCCATTGTGCCAATTGATGACTCACCACGTCTTGACTTATTTCTTGCATTCCCAGGTGTCAAACACTTCCAAGTTTTCTTTCAAAGTGTTCTTGAATCTCCGCTTTTCCATCAGTGTTCCTCCTTAAACCTTTGTGCAAGCACTAGGTATTCCAAAAATAAGACAAGAAATCACTCATTTCTGGAGTAATGAAGGGTTTTTGAAAGCAAGAGGGGAAACCATGAGGGAAAGTCTATTGATTCTTTCAGAAATCACCAGTGCCAGCCCTCGTGCCACCATGATATTGCCAAGGGGCTGCTTAACCTGATCTGATCCCTTTTCATTAATTCATCTATTTACCTATTCATTTATTCGTTCAATAAATGTGTCCCATAGATATTATGTGCAGAATCCTGTGACAGACATTAAAGAGAAATAAAAGGTAAATGAAGTCCAAAAACATACATGTTGCTAAGAGTCTGCCCCACCTTTAATTAATTTCTTGTCTGATTAACTACAAGTGTCCCACCCCAGTATCCCTCTAATCCACTGTCCACACTGCCCCCAGGCCAGCGATACTTTCAAATGCAGCTCTGCTGTGACATCCTCTATTTAAAACTATCATGGTCCTCCCTTACTGCAAGATAAAGACTAACATTCTTAAGATGGTGCACAAGGTCTGCAGAAATCTTGGCCTTGTCTTAATCTTCAGCCTTATCTTGCACCCTTCTTCCTTTACACACTGATCTTCTTTCATTCTGGCCTTATTATTTTTTTAAATAAACTTCTAATTGGGAATAATGTTAGATTTGCATAAAAGTTGCATAGAGAGTAGAGAGTTCCCATATACTGCTCACTCAGTTTCCGTTTCCCCTAACATTATCATCTTCCATTACTGCAATGTTTGTCAAACCTTAGAAACCTTTAACATTACCATTAGTACATTGCTATTAACTGAACTCCATGCATTATTCAGATTTCATCAGTTTTTCCATTAATGTCCTTTTTTTCTTCCTGGGTCCAATCAACCTGGCCTTCTTTTAAATTTTTATCCCATTACACAGTCCTTATGTATTCCCACTGCATTGCTTACAACAGGGTCTTTTATCCTCACTCCTTGCCCCATTCCTCTTTGTTGTGTGGTTTCTACTCATCATTCCAATCTTAGCTCAAAAGTAGTCACTTCTTCAGAGAAGCCTCTCTCAGGTCTGAGTCCACGGCTGGGTCCTGTGTTACATGCCTTCATACAACCACTCCTTTGCAGCACTTTCCTCAGTCTGTCATTATACCTTCCTTGATGTGATTATTTAATTTCATCCTTATTTGCAACTAGACTCTCAGGGCCATGAAGGTGGAAAGCCTCTGTTTTTCTTAATCATTGTACCCCAAGACTTAGCATGGTATATGGCATATAGTAGGTACTAAAGAAATGTGTGGAGTTAATAAACAAATGAAGAATAAATGAATGAAAGAAAGAGTTGGGGGTGTCTGGGTGGCTCAGTCAGTTAAGCATCAGACTCTTGATTTTGGCTCAAGTCATGGTCTCAGGGTCCTGATATCAAGCCCCGAGCTCTCTTCCTCTCTAAAATAAATAAATCTTTGGAAAAAAAAAAAAAAAAAGAAAGAAAGAGTTAAGTGATTAACAGGAGAACATCAAAATGAGAGAGAAAACACAGACAATCACAGGACCTCAAAAGAGAGAAAGATCAAAGTGAGAGTCAGAATTATAGGAAGACTTCATGGCAATAGAGAGTGGGACTTTACCTGGTCCTTTCATTCATGCAATTAACAATTACTGAGCACCTACTAAATGTCAAGCCCTCAAAGTGATTTGTTCACTTTAAGCAAGGAAATGATATAATCAGTAATCAGTGTGACATGTTATAAAAAATAATGGAGCAATATGGAGAATGGATTGGAGCAGAAAGGACCTAAAAAAATGGGAGGAAAAAAAAAAAAAGGTAATCCACCTAAGAAGTCCTAGGACTTGAACTAATGCAGAAGTGGTGAAGATAAAGAAATATTGAAGAAGACAATTCAACAAGGATTTGAAGATAACAAATAATGGAATAAGAAACTCTCAGTAGGTGAAATGGCAGCAAGAATAAGTTATTAGTTAAAAATTAGCATGGACACTTGGAATACAGTGAAAATACTTCCAGGTTGAAGACAAGGGCTCGTGATGGAAGCAATGGGATAGAGACTTGGGTACTTGAATTCTGCTTTTGAAAAGTCAAGGACATTGGATTTTATTATACTAGTAATGAGTCATTAAGCAATAATGATGATGAAAGTGAAATATAAGATGAAGAGAATTGAGACCAAGGAAGGTACATTGAGAGGCTGCTGAAGCTCAGATTGAAGCGATCTGAGCACTGCTTTAGAGTGCGAGCATTAGAAATATAGAAGTGGCATACCTACAATACTTTTTTAAAGATTGATTTATAAGTACCCAAATCAGCATCCAATGTAGTATCTAGTACAGATACTATATCCTCAATAGTTTTAGTTGTCTTACTCTTCATTATGGAGAACACATCCTGGAAGACTAGTATATTTGAGAATCCATAATATTCATTGAGAACCTTTTATATGACAAGTACATGGAACATACCAAAAAAATGTACACATGGGGTCCTCCTTTGAACAATCTTTTTCACTCTTTCAGGAGAAATGAATACATGCAATATACTTCTGTGGTCCTCATCCTCCAAGTTGGCCCCAGGGATCTCCACCCCCTGGCATTGGTACACTGTGTAGTCCCTCCAACACCGTATGAGGGTTTGTCCGTGAGACCAGTGGCATAGAGCAGAAGTGGTGGGTTATCATCGTCCAGGGTACTTTAGAAAAGACCGCAGCTCTGTTTTGGCTTTCTCTCAGGTCTCTCATTCTGGGGAAAGCCAGCTGCTATGTCTTGAGGACTTTCAGGCCACCTGTGAGGAGGCAATGTGGCAAAGAAGGGAGGCCTCTGGACAACAAACAGTGAGGAACTGAGGCCTGCCAACAACCACATGAGTGAGCTTCGAAATGGATTCTCCACCCCCAGTCAACACTTGATGTGACTGCAGCTGTCGCAACAGCTTGACTGCAGCTTGAGACCATGAGCCAGAACCATCCAGCTAAGCTGCTCCCCATTTCCTGTGCCTTAGAAACTGTGAGAGCTAATAAATGTTTGTTGTTTCAAACTGCTTACTTTTGGGATAATTTGTTACACAGCAATGGATAACTAAGACAACTTCATGCTACTAAACATTGAAAACTACCAAAAAAAAAAAAAAAAGATCATATTTCCATCTTTATCCTAGCTGCTAAGAAGTACAATCTAAATATTATTCTTGATTTGGGCTGCTTTCCTCAGTCTGGTGTTGTTGATTTTTCCTTCTTCCTCCTCCCTTTATTTTTTGGTTCCCATCATTTATCTTCTGTCCACTGATTTTGGTTTTATTTTACCTACTCATTTATTGTAAAGCTCCTACAGACTTTTTCTGGAAATAGATGCAGGATGAAACAATAAAGTAAAAACAGTAGACACCAGATAGGATTCCATTGACCATCAGAGAGATCACAGTTTCCTTGGAGTGAAAAGAGAGCAAGTCCTGTGACATGGTCTAATACTAGTGTCCAACCATGTAGAGATTGTTATTAGAATTCCACAAAAAGGGATACCAGAAAGGTTGTGTTTTAAGTCAAGTTCCCCGGAAGCAAACCTTGAGATAGGATTTGCATTATGAAAGTACTCTCAAAATAAAGGGCTAAGGGAAGGAGGAAAGCAGGACAGGGAAGGGGGAGGAAGCCAAGCCAGGGTAATATTTCAGTCTCACAGATGATGGCTTCAACCTGATCCTGCATGGGAAATCTGGAATGCACCGAGGCAGAGGAGATGCGCTTCCATACTTCTACACCAGTCACCCACTGGCCAAATGCCCCTGAAGGATAGGTAAGTGCCCGGGCACTCCAGCTGTCTGCAGAAGCCTTGAGCATGCAGGCAAAGTGGTTACAGTAGCCTGAGGGAAGTCCTCCAAAGAAGAAAGCAGGTGTCCGTGGTCAGAAGGAAGAGCACACTGAAACCAACAGAGAACACACAGAAATGGTGAAGAGATGTGAGACCATCTGCATAGAGTATGAAGGTCTGCTCTTTAGAGAAAGTTCCTTTCAAGGAGATGGCTCTTCACCTGTACCGACCCTTACAGGAGAGGGAAAATTAGGCTAGACATGAAGGAGAAAGTATTTTAAAGAATCTAAATGGGAGAACTAACCAATTACAAAACTAGCAGAACCTCTCAGGCACTCTAGAATGATTTGGTATTATAACTTTGACTCTTAATTCTATTTCTAATCTTGATGAGGGATTTTGAACCCATCTCTTATTTAGGTTATTAAAACACAATCATTTGTCTTTGGAAAAGAGATAGGGAGAGGTTAAAAAACAAAAACAAAAACAAAAAACTCATGCTTCTGCCAAGCCGTTGCAATGCTAGTTTTTATCCATTCTGGTTCTAAAATACAAATACATCATAAAACTCTGACCTCAACCTTGAATAAAAAGAAAGCCTGGTGAAAGAGGATGAGGCCACACAAGTGTTTTAAGACTTTCTCTTCTAGGGGCACCTGGGTGGCTCAGTTGGTTAAGCGTCTGCCTTCGGCTCAGGTCCTGGGATCGAGCCCCGAGTTGGCCTCCCTGCTCAGTGGGGAGTCTGCTTCTCCCTCTCCCTCTACCACTCTCCTTCTCTCTCCCTCTCTCTCTCTCTGTCAAATAAATAAATAAAATCTTTAAAAAAAGAAAAAAGTCTCTCTCTTCTATTATTATTCCTAGGTTGCTGAAATATGGAAATCATTTCAAGTACAGGCTATTTACTGTCTCTCTCTCTCTCTCATTCTCCCTCTCTCTTTTCTTTTTTTAAAATTTATCACTGACAAGCCACATGCTGTAATAGCTTTTCCTCCTATATACGCTTTAGGATATAGTCTAACTTTATCTGGAGTTGAGCATAAAGGCATAAATCATTAAGTCCCTGCTTGCCTGGTCAAGAGCCTATCTTTCAGAAAAATCAGGCGTCCAGGAACTGCGTGCGGTTCACAGCAGCTCTATTTTCTGGCCCTCCATCAGGGTTGCGGACACCTCTCCCCAAGGATTCATCAGCCGCCAAACAAAGAGGAAGGCAGGTCAATGACACCAAAATCTGCAGCTTCAGCAGCTTCTGAAGTTCCTGACCAGAAAAATAAAAGAAAAAGAAAAAGAAAGAGAGAGAGGGAGAGAATGAAAAAAAAAAAATACAATCTCAAAGGAACTTTAACAAATGGTCTCAGAATTCATAGGCTACATTCTGGAAAGGAGACTTTCAAAACCCAATAACAAGCAAGTTTCTGTTGCTATAATGATGGGCTACCAACCAGCCTGGAGAGTTACCAGTCATTATTGTTTTATTAGCTAGAGTCCAGTTTTGTGTGCTATTCTATCATTTTGACAAAAGGATTTCTTCATGATACCTTTTATCATGTTGTCATGACTTCAATGTGAATCAGCCATACTGAAAGATTCACATCCAGAGGACATAGGCACTACTTTCCGGTTGAATATTTCTCTTTCAATTTGTCCTCAGATACCCTTGTACTTTGGCAACACCAATTTATACCACAAAATGAAAGAAATTTATACCACAAATGATTTATCCTACCCCATTTATACCACAAAATGATAGATCAATCCAGAACAGGAACCACTGCATTGAGGGTGATTGTTCATTTTATAGGTGAGATGCTGAGACTCCAAGGGGTTAAATAAACCTGCTCAAGACCACACAAAGCCTATAGTAGAAGCTCAGACACCTGTCTCTCTATCCAAAGCTTTTCCAGTTATATCACAGTGTATCTGAAAAGGTTGGAGACAAATTTAAACTCCAAAGTGGTGGTGTATAAGATTTAAAGATTCTTTTGAGAGCGAGACACAACCCAATGAAACTTGTGTAGATGAAAGGCAAAACTCTATTACTTGGACTCCAAATGGGAGAAGTCTGCCAGGGAGGGCCACATAGGCAACTGGACGGAAGAAGAACAGCAGGCTGGAGATGGAGGAGGGAGCATAAGTAAGGCAGGTAGGGTGGGGTTAGCTAGGTTTTTTGAGCTTCCTGTGGATTGGATAATTTGAATGATTCCTCGTGTTCCAGGGCATAGGGGCTGCCCTAGGTGTCTGGTGTCTGGCCCGCGATTGGGGTGGATGCACAGTAGCCCCAGAGTGTGGGGGTTCCATAAGGGTTGAGATGTGGACTTAACTAGTTGTTGTTCTTTGAAAAGGGAAACTGACCAGCCTTTAGCCATGGACTTTAAACTGGGCAAAGACAGCATCGCCAAAATTTATATTACAAGTGGTTATGAATAAATAGTGTTAGCCCTAGGCTAAACCGCAAATGCCCGTAGAAGCAGCTGTGAAGAAAAAATAAATTAAACAATATCATTAAGAATCAAAAGACCCCGGGGTGGAATCCCTCTGCCACTCATTTGCTATGTGACTTTAGGCAAGTTATCTAACTTCCTCTGTATCTCAGGCTCTTCATCTCTGCATTGACAATTTACAGAACTTACTTCACAGGGTTATTGTGGAGAGTCAACGTAATAATATATATTTAACAAATACATGTATTTCGTGTGTTTACATAAAATACAAGGAATTTTGTCCCTAATCACAGGCACTGTACAAATGTAAGGATATCAAAAATTTTTTAAAGGACCACATTCTTATCACTACATAGATGCACATGCCTTCTACTCTCAGGGAGTGTCTTTTTACCAGTAAATAGACAGAGCTATAAATTGTGGATTCTTGATATAATAGATCAAGATAGTTCCTTCCAATCTGTTATGTTCTATTGCCTCAAAATAATAAACTGCCAAGACAATATCATGCATCATATTAGTGGCAGATTATTCAGTGAAACTACCAAGGAAAAGAACTCATGGGTCACAAACAGACTCCAGCTTTCATCCTTTGTTATCTCATCCTTCCTTGTAGAGTATTGAGTTGTACAAAGTAAGAAAAATCTTAACTTACAATAATCAGAAAAAAGATGTGATTCATGAAAACAATACAAATTTTTGGAAACACAACACTTTCAAATTATCGGGGTAAAGGCAAGATAAAAATCATTTTGGACTGAGAAGGACTATTTTGGGGGCAAAGATTTATAAGGGGGATCAAAGAATGGGAGTGTGAATATAAAACATTGAGAATTCTTTTCCAGACACTCAGAATTATGATGATTCTCCATTCTTTTTTCTCAGGAAGCACAGATGTTTTGATATCAATAAAAGAGACTTCAATTGGCCTTACTACTGATTCTTTCCCATTAAAGTCTCTTCCCGCATCAGAAATGGGTGGTAGAGAAGATCCTCAAGGAAGGAAAGACCCACTAGTTATAACCCTTACATTCTCTCACATGTCTAAAAAGAACTTTCCGGAAAGAACTCAAGTGTCCAAGAGCTATAGCTGCTTTTTTTTTTTTTCCTTTCTCCACAGGGATAAGACACAGGTGAATTATTCAACTACATATTTTTTCCAAGCATTATAGTGTGTACTTTTAAAATGCTTATAAAACAATGGCTTGCATAGTTCAGTTCCAGAAGAATATCACAAATAATGAAGCCCAGCTCAAACAGAAATTTCCAGTTGTTACTTACAAATCCTAGATATCTAAGGGCATCCACTTGCAAGCACATTAAAGCTCTTATAATGTGTTTTCTCATCTATTCTGTACCTTAAATCCTGTGGGGACCTCTTACTACTGTAGTCCAAGTGGATCTAATATCTTACCACTAACCTGTCTTCCAAGAACTCCCCTCCTAGATCAGTGGCAAGAACTAGGACCACACACCCACCACAAATCAGCCACTGGTGAGGGGAATTAGACCACAACATTTGGCTTAAAGGAGTCAGGAGTTACTGCTGAATCACGTGAAAAAGGGCAGGCACTGAACACGTCCTTCTAAAATGCCATTGGGTAAGAACCCAGCAGGGGGTGTGAGCACTACCATTTCTTGAGTACTGCATGTAGCATTTTAAATACAGTATCTTCTTTAATCCTCCAGTGCCCATGAGGTGTTTGTTACTGTCTTCATGTTACATTTGAGAAAACAGTTGCCGAAAGGAGAGAACATGCCCAATATGCTCAATGTCACACCACTTTTCATAGTGGAACCACAAACTATAGCTAGGCTTGTCTGATTCCAAAACCTCTGCAGTGACCCAGTGTGCTGAACTTTGAAGTAAGAACTTGGGCAGCTATCATTTCTGTTGGATCATCATAATGAGTTGCTGTTGAATCATCGATTGTTTTCCTTGCAAGTTCTTGACAAATAACAGAGGCAAGGTACTAAGCTTAGATCCCTTTTAGTTATCCCCAAACCAACTCAGTCAGATTCACCTACGGTGAGATTGCTCGACAAAATGGCCATGTGGAAAAAGAGAGAGAACCAGAGAGGCTTGCCACAACGTGCTAAGAACAATGGAGTTATTAGGAGGTGATACCAAAATATCATCGATTCACTGGAGAAAATGTTCCTGTTCTGATCCTCACATGCTGATACTACAGATGGACCCAGCTTAGCTGAGGCACGCTCTGTGCTTCAGCTGTTTACTTAAGCAGCACCGGGGTTCTCAGAAACAGTTGCTATGCCAACCAGCCCTAGGACTATATATACATTCATGACCGACCGGGGCTTATTCTTAGGGCTTTGTTACCTCTCTTTCAAAAGTTTGAATCTCTTATTGCTAAACTGCTTGCATGCAAGCATTACAGCCTCTGATAGGCAGCTTCCTTTTCTCCAGCAGGTGAAAAATTCAAGTGGCGGTTTGCAGCCTATGCTGGGCAACCCTTTGACATCATGCTTTTGTAGTCCGGGACCAGACTGCTCTATCTGCCCCAACCTCTGAAGATGCGCTGTTTAAATGATAAAGGGCAGTGCCTTTTGTCATCCATTATTATCTGTCATCTGTGCGCATGACCATAGAAGTTCTCAGAGGAGGAAGTAAAGCATGCTTTTTGAGGTGCTGTGATTATCGTGCTTTTTAAATTTCTTCACCGTATTTTTAATGGGACACATTTAGGAATAGCGTCAGCCAACAAATTTGGCCAATCAATCCATCTCAGGTCTCCTGCTAGAGCTGCATTTAAATAAACCTGTAATGTTGAAAGCTGAAGAGAAAAAGCTCTTTAATTACCTTTTCTCCTGTTTATGTTACTTTGATGGCTTTTGTTCAAATGCATCTGAATTTTCAGTCTGTTTATTTTATAATTATTGGATGACTACATGCAGCACTGCCATTTCAATTAGATTTTGATGGCTGATAAAACCATTGTTGACAGGGAGTGCGCAAATGAATTTGGGGAAACCAGATTAGTGATGTTTGTGTTGTCGCACTTAAATAAAACGAAATGTCCTGGTAGCAGTGTGATCAAATCTGAAAATTTTGTTATAAAGAAAGAAAAAGCAGCTCTGTGAGAAATCAGGTTTTCAACAGAGAAGCTGTTTCCTGTTGAGACATTTTAAATCCTTAAGTGTGCAGCCACTTCTTCTTCAAACAGATTATAAAACCAAAAAACAATCATATAATCTCTTCTAACAAGAGGTTTGCAGCTAGACAGATTGCTTTAAAGGAGAAAGAAGTAGAAAGAAATTCAAGACCTAAATACCGATAATACATGCTAAATCCATTTGAATTGATAAGGTAGAGGAAGCATGGTGATAAAGCTTAAGGGGTTAAGACTTTATGTTCACCCAAGAGATCAATACCTAGGGAAGAAGAAAACTTGGAAATGTTTCCATCTCCAATTAACAACTGAAATATACATGGCAGATGAGGCAAAGCAGAAACAGACAAGCTATTTCCCCAGGAACAGACCCTGCTCAAGCAGGGCTCAGGCTCGCTTTGTTATCGATGTAACAACTGTGCGAATGACAATCTTTAAGTGCTAAAATATTTGCAAAAGGGAATGGAAATCTGCTGTTTCTCTCAAGTCATTAAAGCAAAGCCAGAGAGTTGAAACAAAACAGAACCATGTGTAGTTGGCCACACTGAACGGAAACTAACATTCATGCAGATGCCTTAGCAGCCATGCTTCATGTTCAGTGCTGTGCCCACAGCAACCCAGCCGCCCAGTTTGGAACGTGTCATCCATGCAGCTGGTCAAAGGGTAGAACTGGGATCAGGACTCAGGGGTAACTCCAATGCCTGTGCTCTTGGCCATTTGGCAGTGGCAGGTTATCTAGTTTGATTTCATCTTGTACAACATTCACTTATTGAATCAGTCTACTGTGTTCTGCTCCTTACCATCCTCATCCTCAGTCAGCAGAATCCAGAACCTGACACCTGCCTTCACCAGGAAAGCTCAACCAGGGCTGGAAGTGAGTGTGCAGCACCACCTTACCATCGATATATTCACCTGGCCTAATGTTAAATGTCTTAAAGAACAAAACCTAAAATGGTTGGCTACACTTCTGAACATTCATTGAGATGTTCTGAAATAATAGAACAATTCCAGCTAACAACTACATAGTGCTTGCTATATGTCAGACCCTTTTCTAAAATTATTACTGTATAGATATCTCATTTAATCAACTCAACTACCTGAAAATTTAGGTACTCTCATTTCCATCCCCTCACTCTCACAGATAGGGAACAAGGGGGCAGACAGATCTCTCACCTGCTAAGTGAAAGAGCCAGATTCTGACTTAGGCATTCTTGCTCCAGAGTCTACACTCTTACCTGACAATATTTACTGAGCCTGCAAGGATAACGGAGGGTGCATATGATCATGCATCATGCACACTTAAGTGGTGCTTGCATCTGTAGTAAAACAAAGTTGCTTTTCTATTACCTGTTGTTTTTCATGATTACCATGACTGATAGTTGGCCTGATAAGAATTTGTTTCTAATTGTTATTAAACGTATAGAATTGCTAACATTTCTGTATCCCAAGTTTATGAATAATATCTTTGTACCCAGTTTCACAAGTACATTGCTTATATTCTCTACTTTCACACCAAAGGAAACAGCTCTATAAAAATAACACCTGCTTGTAAAGTTTTCTATAGCTATGTTAGCTATTGAGTATGATGTTAGCTGTGGGTTTTTCATAGACAGCCTTAATTATGTTGAGGTATGTTTCCTGTAAACCCACTTTGTTGAGAGTTTTTATCATGAATGGATGTTAAACTTTGTGAAATGCTTTTTCTGTATCAAGATGATTATATGATTTTTATCCTTTATTTTGTTGATGTGGTGTATCACGTTGATTAATTGGTGAATACTGAACCATTCTTGCATCTCCAGAATAAATGCCACTTCATTATAATAGTCCTTTTAATGTATTGCTGAGTTCAGTTTGCAAAAAAAAACACCTGCTTGTAAAGTTTTCTATAGCTACCTTTCAAATGTATACAGCATTGCTTTTGGTCCTCCCAGCAAGTCCACGAAGTAATATAGGTGTTATTTTCTCAGAAAAAAGGACGAAGAACTAGGCATGGGAAAATCAAAGACAATAGCCACCAGGACCTGTTCTGGAAAATATAAGAAGGAGGGAAAACAACGGAACAGTGACTGAAAAAATTCAAGCTGGCTTGCGCATACCATTCTGTTCTGTTGTACAGAAATGATGGTTTATCCTGGAGAGGCTAGGCAGAAGCCTGTTAGCCAACAAATCATAATGATTGTGTTCTGTATGCCATACCATGGGCTAGATAAGGAGTTAGATAAGGAGGAGAAACCAAACTCTCTAAACTTAAAGAGCTTCCAATCTGAAGAAGAGACAGATGTATGTAAGTCAATATAAATGAGAACAAGGTTTCATATCCCTCCAACTTATTTCCTGGGGAGATACTTGAAAATGGTCACCACCTTCCAACTTTTTGAATCCTTTCACTCCAGTAGATGACTAGCATGTGATTAATACTAAAGAAATTATTAAATTATTATTGAGAAAAGAATAAATAGCATAATAAGGTCACTGGAAGAATCTTGGAACGGATAGAAAAAGCTTTGTTTTGATGAGTACAATAATGCTGTAGTTTGAGAAGCCATTGTAATCCAGTTGCTGCTGCAAGTTAGAAGCCATTTTAAAAGTTTCCATTGTGTTGGGGGCGCATGGGTGGCTCAGTCAGTTAAGTGTCCAACTCTTGATTTTGGCTCAGGTCATGAACTCAGGGTCCTGGGATTGAGCCCCACAATGAGGTCCTTGCTCAGCACGGAGTCTGCTTATCCTTCTCCCTCCCCCACACTTGCTCTCTCCCTCTCTCTGTCCCTCAAATAATAAGATTTAAAAAAAAAAAAAGTTTCCATTGTGTTAACTCAGGACCAAAGTCTGAAATGAAAATTAGTGATGG
This sequence comes from Neomonachus schauinslandi, assembly GCF_002201575.2. Classification (NCBI taxonomy): domain Eukaryota; kingdom Metazoa; phylum Chordata; class Mammalia; order Carnivora; family Phocidae; genus Neomonachus; species Neomonachus schauinslandi. Next base: position 45,791,364 of record NC_058405.1, on the reverse strand, counting down.
AGTTTAACAGTGGCATGTGCTTAGCCAGCAAGTCTAAGAAATCAGGAAGAGGAAGGACTGTGCCATTATGGTTTCTTATTCAGCAGTAAAACAAGGTAGAGAATAGGAAGGTTTTTTAATGATAAAAATTCCATATGGTATTTTGAATATGAAGATAACTGCCTTTCCCTGTTATAATCTTAGTTGCATATTTTTATACTGGTGGTAGGTATGGTTTATTCATGTACTCTCTTACTTGACCCCTTCCTCCCACCCCGAGTCTCAATAAACATCACACATTTACAATCACAGAACAGAACAAAACAAACCCGGATGGACTGGGTTAGGGTGTCCATATGAGACCTATCTGGGGAAAAGAAAGAGAGCTGGCTTTTATCAACATGTTACAATGGAACAGACATCCCACCAAGAGTACCCAGAAGCTAGGCCAAGGGGGTTATTTTATGGGTCAGACTAAAATAGCTGCTTTTCTGCTTTTAATTTCAATTACCTCTGACAGCCTACCTCAACACAGCCTACAAATGAACCATGATTCAGAGACTGAGGTGTAAAAAGTTACACATCTTGTCAGAATTGTGTTTAGTACAGATAGAGTTTAAAGTCTTACTATTCAGTAGTGGCCTTAAGACAGCATGCCATTTTCTCTGGATGTCTATTTCTCCACTGTAAAAGAGGGGATCGAATTGGGAAAAGATATACACTATACACTCCAAGGAGATCAGCTAAAGCTGTGATGCGGGGCACAGTGGCATGCCTAAATAGTCCACAACAGAGTGCATTTCACTGACGTGATTCACTCAAACTGTTCTCTTATCATGGAATGAAGGGGGTCTGTCCAGTAAACAATATTATTGTTTAATACTCAAAACACTTAGTTTGCTGTAGTATTACTAGCATTTTGTTTATTAAAAAATATGCTTTTTTGCTTCTTCCCAAATATAGTAGTTTGTTCACCTTGAATTTTCGGAAGGAAGAAGGATGGGGAATTTTCCAAAGGAAGAAAGATAGCTTATATTCTGTTTCAAGTCAGTTTCATCTTTTAAGCCTCACATTGCATTTCATCTTAAGTCTTGCATGACATATTGGTAATCAAACTGCAAAACAACTACGGGAAAAAAAAATCAAATCACCTCCTTTCTTTCTTCTCTTACCTCTTTTTTATAGGAGATGGGGGGAGAAGAAAAGAGAGGAAAGGGAGGGAGAGGAAAAGTTTTTCCAGATTTCAAAGGATCACATCCAAATGAAAGGTCTTGCCATTCTTCCCTTTAAGCAGTCAGAGTTTGGAGTCGAGCTCTTCTTGAGGGCACGTTTCTTGCCCTCCTCCTCTCTGTACTGATTGCACCTCTGTAATCTCTCCACTCAGCTCTGTTTTCTTAGTGCTCCCTCTGCCCTCAGCATCTCTGCTGTGATTGCTCTGGACTCCTTGGCTCCCTCCAAGCTACCTCTGCTCCCCCGTTTTCCTCCTCCTCCATTTTGGTAACCCCTTCCATGCCCCCCCCCCCCCCCCCCCCCCCCTGTGATCTTTCTGGCCTCTGCAGCGTTTCCTATGATCACTCTCCTTGGTTTTTCTCTGTGTTTTCTGTGCCCTCTCTGGCTTTCTCAGCTTTCTTTAGAACTCAGAAAACCTCAAAAGGTTCAGAGATTAATTTCAGTTTGGATAAGCACCCAAACTTGTGAGTGCTTATGCGGATTCTTTACTGAAACTCCTTGGATCTAAAATCTCACTGGGAAGGCCTGCCTTATAAAAGTTCAAGTACTTGGAGTTTTATCAAGAGAATAATTTCCCCTCAAACACTGGCCTTTCTACTTCTTATTTTGGGTAAGGTAAAAAGACAATGGCCATTGTTCACTGTGCACAGTTTATCTTTCATTTGACATGGGCTATGCATGATTAGAAAACCCAGTAGGGCTCTCAGAGGGGACGTAAACAAGTTTTGTTTTTTTTTTTTTAATTCATTCAGTAAAGATTTATTGGATGCCTACTATGTGCTGGAAATGCAAAAAGCTGGACTTTACTTCAATCTCCATAATTCTAGATTTACTCTTCATAAATATATTGTACAGATTGTATACTTCGTGTGACCTTAAATTAGACTAGAAATGTCAAAAATATTACTGCATAAGTCTCCCTACCACTCTTGTTTCACTGTCTAGAATTTAATTTAAAGATTAGATATTATTACTTACTTCCTGTTACCTTATAATGTATATTTCTATTATCCCCATCACAGAGCAGCTTAGGTGCTTTTAAATCAAAACTCTTCATTGACTCTCCCTTTCTGGGTCAAATCCATACCATAAAGAATAAAAGATGAATGGGATAGCAAAGGTAATTCCTTTTGCTTGATGTTCCCATTCAATATTGAGTACATTTCTTTGTTTAACTCTCTTTTCTTTTACATTTCTTAGGAAAATTGGAAAACTGAATCTTTATAGTCAACATTAAGCCAGATTGTGTAATCTGAAAATATTTGAAATGTTGAGGCAAAGGATAAGCTCTATCTTTTATCCTACTAATATTTGGGCATTTGCTCTTCTATCCTTGTTACGAGAGTCCCAAACCAATGTTTCATGGGCCATTGTCCACCAAAAGATGTGTCTGATTTGCCTGTAAAATATTTTAAAATTTGTATATGAATTTTCACACAGTCTACTAATCTCCACTTTGCCATACTCTCCTTTCTCCAGTAATATCTATTGTCACATTCTTGTTACACTTCACATGTTGATATGCTCACCTAATTCCATGGGCATTTGGATTTATGATTCTTGAGTATAAAATTGGACCCAAGTGGGAGGTGAGATATGGAGGGACATGAGCTTTTGATAATAGCTCAAAACATCCTAATACTAGGTTTGGTTGAAATGCAGTAAGAAAATGCAAAGTTTGATTAAGGCTCACTCTCCCACACCTTCTTCATATGGATGAATAAAAAGGATGACCTAAAGGAAGGAAGCCATTCTATTTTCTTGGTCATTCCCAAGAGAGCCTTCTGCAGTGTTGGGGATGAGTAAGCCTGCATACTTAGAAGAATGCTCTCCATTAGTAGACACTCGCAGGGATACGCACATTGTCTCAAATACGAGGATGCTGCTTTCCAGTGCTCAAGGATCAGGAAAATAATACTTATAGATAATCTCTTAAATCAAATTGCATGGATTCTCAGACTGTGTTTTATGGTGTGGTAAGGTAATGTCTGAGGAAAACGGGCAGTGGAATTACAAAAATTTGTCCTTTTCCTCAATTTTGGCAGGATCCTACCTACATAGAAAGTGTCACTGACACTTGCAAATTCGTTGAGGAGATCAAGGACGGGAAATAAGTTGAACCTAGCCTGGATGTGATACTTCTTGCCTTGCTCTGTGTAGCCCCCTCACTTGAATTCTATATCAGGATCTTAAATTATGTTTCTGTTTTGGAAGAGGACAGGGTCGTGTGCACTAGAGGATTATCTTTGCCCAGATCGAGGTTTAGCATTTGCCATCAGCTCTCGGGAAGTAATCTTTGAACCCTTGGAATGTCGTCTCTGATAAGAATGTCTTTGTTCATCAGCGGGATTTGAGCCACACTAGATAGGCTATGCTAACTAACAAAGTGATTTATGGTGGAAAGCCTTGTTCCACATGGTATCAGCTAGGGCTGGAGACTAAGGTTAGCTGCACGAATGGTCAACCATGTCTTTGTGACCAAGCCCCAATAAAATTCTGGCCACCCAGAATCGAGTAAGCTTCTCTGGTTGGCAATACTTCATGTGTATTGCCACACATTGTTGTTGAGAGAAACAGACGCAGTCCTCCCACAACTCCACTGGGAGAAAACCAGAAGTGCCATGCCTAGTCTTTCCTCCGTTAATTTTATTTGCATCCTTTCACTGAAACAAACCCTAAGTATAACAGCTTTTCTGAGTTCTATGAGTCCATCTAGTGAATTATTGAACTTGAGGATGATTTGGGGAACTTAGAACTTGCATTTGGTGTCAGAAGTGAGGGTGGTCTTGGGGACTCCTGAAAATGCAGGTGGAGGTAGGTAGAGGGATGGGGGAGAATATGGAAGTCTCCAGAATGTCTGCAGTGGCTTTCTGAGGGTTTTGTCCCCACAAAATGCCACTGTTGTCAGAAGGTAGAGTGTCCTCAGACTTTCAGTCCTTATCCAGCTCACAGAAAGGGGTCTGGGGGATCCGCAAAAGGTAGCCCAAGTTTCTAAGCAACAACACATAGATTCTTCTCCATCTCTCTAACCTGGGCTCCACCAAGAGAAAAAAGGAAAGCCAGCCAACTCATCTTTCTTTCCTATTCAGCATCTTATTCAGTAAATTTTTCTAAACCTGTTTCTCAATATCATTTCATTAAGGAAAAAGATAATTACAATATTAACATCTTGCTTCCCAACACTTAGTGAAGTCACCAGCATTTAACTTCACACTTAAAAGAAATGGGTACCAATGTATCTGACACCTATTATTCAAATGCAAATCTCATAGTGATGCTGAAAACTCAGTTTCTTTTCATTTCTGACTACAAAGGACAGATGGCATTTTCCGTGTACTGATCTAAAATTGCCTGTGGGACTGGAGGAAAAAATACAGGTATGTGTCTAGATCCACCTTAGAAAATAACAAATTATACTTGGAAAATATACATCTAGACTAATTCCACTTGTGATACTAATAACATGCTGCCAAACACCGGGAAAGCTTTTTCAGTACCTAGCACTTCCCTTTTTAGTATAAAGCTACAAGTCCTAGAGCAGGAATATAGGGTGCCCAATGGCATACACCCAGGGTTTCCTCTTTCCCAGTACATGGTCCATACAGTAAGTGGGGAACACGGGGTGGCTACTGGTTCCTATTCCAAGTACTTAGGAGGGATTGCCAAGTACCTGTCACCATGCCAAGCACATACATTATCTCCTTTAATCTTCCAACAGCCCTGGAGGGAGAAGGTGTTTTTCTCCCCATTTTCGGAGACAAGGAATCCAAAGTGTAGAGAGGCTAAAGGGTCTGCCCAAGATCACAAAGGTGGCGACAGCCAAATCCACATTCCAACCCAGCTCTGTCCACCTAAAAACATTTTTTTAATCGCTACACATTCGGAGTTCTGGTTAATTATAGCCTCCGATTAGAGCAATTTATCCTATATATCATTAATGGATTGCTAATTTTCAAAGAATTAAAGTCTAGTAAAATACCCCAAAGACTAAAAGTACTAAAATTATACAGAATATAATCAAATTTTTCTTGGACATTTCAGATGATACTTTAAACCCTTGTAATGTCTCAGGTGCATCATCCTGCAGAAGACTGATTGTGCTAATGAAGTGTAGGTCAAAAGAATAACAGATAAATTAGCTTCCACTTACACATAATCACTATCCTAATTCTCATAAATACTTTTGTGGAGTTCATGATGTAGTGATCTAACTTTTTTTTTTCAACTCAAGTTAACAAATCTTTATCTAGAGCTTTCTTTGTGCCAAGTCCTGTGGTAAGCTCTGGGCAGCAGTAATAAGTGTGATATAATGCCCGTCTTTAAGGAGGACACATTCTGACTTTGGAACACTACATTATCCGCCTTGCAATAGCATTACCTTGTCAATATTTAATTGGCTGTAAGTGGAATATTAATAGCAGCAGATCTACATTTTAAAAAGTTACCATTGGTATGTCCACTGATGTTGTAAAGATGGCTAAATACTACTTTTCTCTTCTTTTCTTCTTTATGCTATCTTCTATAATGAGCTGTAACTCCCATGTCCCCCAACGCTTTTTTGGAAACTCTCCCCCATACACAGACACACACAAACACACACACACATACACATACCCCTTAGTAAATGAATCATTTGGTGTCTGTGTGTTGTTTGTGGTATTATCTGGCATCTACCGCTGGTGCATATTCACAGGAATTTTACAAAAATCTCTCCTATGACTCTTGGGAAGGAAGGGAAGCAGGGAACAAAGGCAGAAGGAAGGGAGGTAAGGAGCATAACCTTCCCTTTGGCAGATGTCTGGGAAAAGGAACTCTTTATGAGATCACTGCATCAAAGGGAAGTAAGAAGTTTCCAGGCTGCCAGTCACAAAGCCACCAAAAACTCACTTTTAATGAAAAAAGAAACTGTTAACTCCTGCACTGTTGTAAAATACTTACCAAAGACACCTTCCCTGCTAAGTGCCATTCATTTCAGGAGTGAAATGCTGTAACAGAGAAAAATGCCCAGGGCAACTGGGAACCAGAGAAGGAGGGAAGTGTGTGGTTCAACTGTCCCTGTAGGGGAGGGAAAGCAAAGCGTCTCTTTCCTTGACAGCTACCCCACTTAACTACTGTGCAGTCAGCCCTATTTGGCACCAGTGAAAATTCAGCCTTCCAGCAGATTCCCTGCCATCTGCCTTATGACTACCAGTCTACAGTCAACACACCTTGAATGCTTAAAATCCACAACGCTCCCAAGGGCTGCCTTTTGGGGGCAATTACAGGATCCATGGAAAGAAAATCTTTACTTTCCCACTTGGCTTGGGTTTCCAAATTTAGTCAAAATTCTGGAAGAGAATGTTCAGATAAACATTATTCCCTGATTTTTTTTTTTTTCCTTCACCTTGGTGCTTTTTTAGTACCCATAGCCAGCAGCCATGGAAGCTGAGAGAGTGACAAATGGCCATTGGGAAGACTTGAGTCTCCAGAAAATCAGCAGAGATGTTATTCAACTGACAAGGCAAAAAAAGGAGAAATGAAAACAGAAACAAAATAAGCTCAGTTTTGGCCCCAGGGCTCTACCAGGTATCTGCCAATTTATTCACCCTGAAATCTGAAGAGATTACAGATGGAAACATTTTCTTTTTTTTTTTTTATTATTTCTTTACTTTATTGGGATTTTAGTGGTTACTATTTGAAAGTTTCCTTCTACAGGGCTAAGAAAGAAGCTAAGACAATTGCTCAAAATCTGTAGAGGGAAGTGGGAAATTTTTAGTGTTTACTCACTTAGATCACTGGAGTATATGTCTCAGTAAAACCAAGAACAGCACTTCCAAAATGTATCCGTCTTCCTCAAGGAAAAAAGGTGCAGACATGTTTGATTTTTTTTTCTTTGTACACATTTTTTTTTCCATGGTATTGAATACAACCAAAAAACATCTTCCTGCTCCATTTGGGTCCTCACTGTGATCAAAGTTAAATGATTTACGCACTAGTCCAGTTGAGGACCTACAATATTAGATAATTGTTTGATAGCTTTACGGTGTGAAAAGTCTGGTGGACAGTGGTATGGATATTACAAATAGTTTTTTGATGTCAGGTTAGCATCATCCTTCCCACGGTTTTCTTTTTCCTCTTGATTCCCCAGTAATTTTTATCTACTTCCCCTTGGTAAATGCTTCTGCTTAAGCTGGATTAATAAACTCCTTTAACCTCTTCAATTCAGATCCACATTTATCAGATTCATAGCTATACTCATTTTCCTAGGCACATACTTAAAGTGATCATCAGCTCAGATATAAGTAATGATGGAACAACTGTATTTTTCAATACAGTATGTAAAAATACACTAAAGCTGAAACAAAAGTTTCCCAGTTAAAATAGGAAGTGACCTAGTTTCAGCCAAAAATATATTCACATCATACTGCACCTATGTTCCAAGGACAGTTTGCTAATTTCCTAGAGACATTTAAAATGCGATATGTTATTCTATAGCATCTTAACATGGATTTCAATCACTTCCATTCAGAATGAAACTTAGATTAACTCTACAGTCAATACTCATCTTCCATTCTTTTTTAGATTTTTTGGAGACAAGAACTATTTCTCTACGTTGCAAATAAGAGTCTTACTTGCTTAAGAATTTCTACCCTGTCAGAATCAGGATCAAAAGGCACATGCATGGCAACTTTTTTTTTTTTAACCGAAAAATGAGTGAATGATCCCAAATGCATGGCTTGCACTTAGCAACTTTCAATTGAGTGCTGGAGCCACAAACAGTGTTTCCCCAGCCTCGCGATCCCTGTTGCATCTGTTGGGATGCTCTCATTAGCAGTTCCCAGAAGCTGGGCATAAGTTCCACAGAAGGGACTGATGCTTTGAACTCAATAGGTTTCTTTAGGGTAAAATTTTACACCAGGGCTCCAATTAGAACCTAAGGCTGATTACTTGCATTTAGAGGCCTCCTGTCTAAATCCTAGCTCTCTTCATCACTAGATCGATGTTTCTCCGCTAGATGATTGATTGTGAGAGCATTTCAGAGGTTTCCTCCTTAGAGGTCTACTTCCTGTTGCTTTTTAGGAAACTCTGATGGACTTTGCTTTAGTAAACCAAGAAAATGACTGTGAGTGTGAGCCTCGATTTATAACCCAAAAGTACCCCTTACCATTAGTCAGCTTGAGCGAGTTGCTAATCCCCTCAAAGTCTTAGTTTCCTTATACATTGAACGTAAATACTTAACAGTATTGGCTTTAAGGAGTTGCTTTGACCATTAACTCATCTGTAAAAACATGACAATACTATAGTAAGCTCTCAAAATATGAGATGTTATAAGCTATTATTATGCATATTATATGTATATATTATTAGTTCTTTCTGGTTCACTGGAGTCTCATCAGAGTATAACACAAATTATAACATAATCTAACATGATCTTGAAAATCTCACTAAAGTAGTATGTACTCTCTCAGGTGCAGAGCCTTGAAAAGAAACAACATCTTCAGCAAACTGTCACTGCCCTATCGATACCCTTCTGTGCGTCACTTACCGCGTGCAAACACCTGCAACTCTCTGCGTAAGGATTTTCATCTGGCAGTGGGAGCACCCTCAGCCTGTGGTGGAGGTCAACCAGAAGTCTGGAGAGTTAATGTCTCTCAGAATCCTCAACCAATGACAAACAAGGAGTTGAAAGGTAAATATCACTGCTTCTTTGGCCATCAGTTAGGATAAATTCGATGTGTTCTCACTGTCTCCTGGAGTTCCCTTGAGGGGCTGAGCTGGATATCCTCAGATAACTGGCACAGAACATATCTTTTATTGTCTTCATTCCCTTTCCTGATTTACATCTCCACTCTCCCAGTATTTCCTGGGATGAAACTCCCCACCCCCAAATACATTATTTAGATTTGAATGCTCGCGTCAGAGTCAGCTTCTGGGGAATTCAAACTAAGACACCTTTAGATAAATCCGTTATAGCCGTGTTTTCATTCAGTGAATATGGAAACAAATTGTTCCTTTTTGGCTGAGGACCTGGTAGTATAATTGACTTAATTTAGAGACTGTATACTATGTATATGTGTACGTAAGTCTGTGTGTATGTATTCTTAGAGTTGAAATGATAGTGGAGCTCAACAGTGTGGTTCTGCCTTCCCATTCCAAATTCCAGAAGTTTCTTCATTCCTCTGAAAGTTTCACCTAGAATATGGGTCTTAGATCTTCCTCTTCTATTCCCTTCCTGAAAATTTCACTTCAAATCAGTAGCTGGGGCAGCCCAGGCAGGTAGTTTTGCATGAGGAAGGAGGGAAGCCACAGCAACAGCACATGGGGAATTAGATAATAAGTAGGATGAGAACAGTTGAGGTTCAAAAGGAAACAGAGGTCATCTTGAAGGGGCTCCTACTGGTCAAATCTGAGACAATTTAAGCATCAAAAGAAATAATATAGTAACAAATTATAACCATTGAACAAAATATAAATCTGTGAGTTCATACCAACATTAACTAATTAAATTTGATGAAAAACAGGATATCTACAAATTTTGAAGTACCTCCCACACAAAACACTTAATTACAAAGAGAAAAAGAGTAACATTACTGTGGAGAACCTTGGCAGACACTGCCTTACTCAAGTGATCCAACTCAATATCATTAGTAGTAGAACAAATCAAAATTGTGCACAACTACAAGGCGAAGATGCAATAAAAAGCCACCACTGTGATATTCCTGCTGAAGATGATAACTGGGAAAAAATCATGAAGAAATATTTATAAAACATAAAACTGAAAGACATTCCACGAAATAACTGACATTCAAAAATATCAAAAAAACAAAGAAGTTGAGCAAGAACTGATGAACTTTTCTAGACTGAAGGGGACTAAAAGATATGACAACAAAAGGCAAAACATAATTCTTCTTGGACTCTTCCTATAATGGACATAATGGGTCTAGAGATCAAATGGTAGCAATGCTAATGTCCTGATTTTGATGGATACAATTTGGTTACAGGGTATATAGGAAATACACACAAAAATATGGCAGTCACTTACTCTCAAATGGTGCGGGGGGGCGGGGAGGTGTATTTGCACTATTCTTAAAATGTTTCTGTAAACTTAATTTTTTTCTCTTTTAGTACTCAGAGAAAATACCTACAGCTACTGATATCTAGAGACTCCCCCCAAAAAGTCAATAAACTGCCAGAAGACCCCAGTCAATAAGCTCTACCAACAAAACACAGGTTTCATCAGATTTTCAGTGCCTCACACTAAAGTATGAATAATCAACCAAATATCATCAAACTTTTGAGGAAGACTTACAACATGCCAAAACAAACAAGGAGAAAGAAGAAAAAACATACATAGGAAAAAGCAGTGCTTCATTTTTTGTTTCTCTTTTTTGTTGTTGTTGTGTTTTTTGGTTTTTTTTTTAACAATTTTATGGAACATTCACAGGGTTGCCACAAAGTCCCCACATGCAATAGCTACTGTTTTTTGAATAAGCTTTTCCATTTTCAAGACAAATTTTGATTCTCTCCATGCTCTTCTAGACACACTCTCCCATGTTGATAGTTGAAAATTTACTAAAGCAATACCCAATAGCTATTTTTAAGGAACTTGATAGAGCTAAAAATCATGAATCAAACCCAAATAGTAGTTTACTACCTAGGCTTTAGAATCAGAAAGACTTTGGTTTGAATCATGATCTACCAATCATATTCAATGTCCCTCCTGATTCCTCTTTCCTCATCTGCAAAATGGGGATAATAATATCTACCCTCATTCCATGGATATGAAAAGTAAGTGAGATAATATTCCTAACTTTCCCTAACACATAAAAGGTGCTTATGAAATGGTGCTAGTGACAGTATTGTGATTATTCACCATCAGCTTCTCCTAATCTCAAGATGTATATGTCTTTGCTCTGGAAGAGGCCCTGAGCTCATCATTTGTCTCAATCATGTTCTGTCAAAGAATGCCCATGGCAAGTGTCCCCTGATCACTCCGCTTTATTTATGACACCCAGCACACAAACTAGTACCTATGCCAAGTTTCCTAGTTATTAGACTATTGTCTCTTATACCTGGTTGCCACCAATCATTTCCCCTTGCTTCTTACCTCTCTGCAGATCACCTGTAAAAGCCTTGTACTCAGCCTTGTAACACAGCTGAGAAAATTGTTGAAACTAAAGGTAGTAAAGATAAGTAGACAGAACTATACATATCATTGTTATCACTTCTTCTCCCTCTCTTCCATTTCTCCCATCTCCAGGTCAGTCCACAGAGGTCATCGGTCTCTCAAACATCATTTTCATCTTAGCACTGCCTTCCTCAGGAATGTATGGTGACTCCCTATTGCCTACCAGACACCAGATCTAAACTCCTAACTCAGATCCTGGGTTTCATTAGGCTTCAGCCAATTAGACTGACTACATTTTATAGTCTTGAACTGACTTTTCCATTTTGTAGATCTGATCATTATTTTAAAAAAGAACTGGTAACAGCCTATAGGAATAGACCTATTATGGGAATGAGATGCTTGGGAAGCTGGCCCATGGTTCAGCCAATCTCATAGAAAACACTCTGGAAGGTGCTATACTAGGGAGAGAGAAGACAGGGAGCCAGAGTCTCCATAGATGTCATAGAGACCAAGAGGCAATCTCCCCAAAAATGGAGCAAGCTTCTTGGAAGAGCTTGAAGTGATCCTCACCCCAGTTACACGCTATCAGGAGCCATCAGATATCCTCAGGAGGATTTGAGGGCCATGAAAAATTCATTCTCACAGTGAGGGTTATTATACTTCTTTAGAGAAGGCCATCTATATACAATAAGTTGTATCCTATACTTGCATTTAAATAATTTGAAAATAACTTGAATATTTTTCTTGTCTCAGTGGGTATTTCCACCAACCACACATATCTACCAGATTCATTTCCACAGAAAGACTTTTTAAAAAATTGCTTATTAAATAAATCTATGGTAGTGTTCCTCCATAATCAACCAGTTATAATTTTTAGCTGATTACATGATCACTCTTCAGGTTTCATTACATTATATGTTACCTACAAGGAAAATTATCTGTGCCTAATTTATAGATTTAAAAAGGTGGCTTAGGCTATTTCCATATGATTTTATTTTATTTTTTTAAGATTTTATTTATTTGGGGGCGCCTGGGTGGCTCAGATGTTAAGCGTCTGCCTTTGGCTCAGGTCATGATCCCGGGGTCCTGGGATCGAGCCCCACATCGGGCTCCCCGGTCCGTGGGAAGCCTGCTTCTCCCCCTCCCACTCTCCCTGCTTGTGTTCCCTCTCTAGCTGTATCTCTCTCTGTCAAATAAACAAAATCTTTATTAAAAAAAAAAAGATTTTGTTTATTTGTTTGTCAAAGAGAAAAAGAGAGAGAGAGAGAGCACAAGCAGGGGGAGTAGCAGGCAGAAGAAGAAGCAGGCTCCTGCGGAACAAGGAACCCATGCAGGACTCAATCCCAGGACCCTGAGATCATGACCTGCGCCAAAGGCAGATGCTTAACCGACTGAGCCACCCAGGCGTCCCTCCATATGATTTCAAATAGCCAGCTGAAAGTACAAAATTCACTCAAATGTCTGCATTTTGGTCTACATGAAATCAAACACCTAGATATTAAAAAATACCTGGGGGCGCCTAGGTGGCACAGTCAGTTAAGCGTCCAACTTGATTGTGGCTCAGGTCATGATCCTGGGATTTAGCCCTGCATCTGCGCTGTGCTCAGTGCAGAGTCTGCTTGTCCCTCTCCCTCTGCTCCTCCCCTGACTCATGCTCTCTCTCTCTCTCTAAAATAAATAAATGGATCTTTAAAAAAACAAAAATAAAAATAGTTGGACCTTTGATATATCTTATAGATCAGCCTAAGAAAGAAAGAAAATTGGGAGATTCAAAGCATATTGATATATTTTTAGTGCTCCTGCTAAATTTTTACTTGGCTAATTATGATTTTGCTTTAAAGTTAAATATTATGTTTGGGTTTTTTTTTTTTAATAAGTTGACTTGATACTAAATTATCCTTATTTTTGATGTAACTCTCATGACTTTTTAAATATATTTACTGTCATTCATTTCATTAACTTTTTTCACTCTTTATTTCTGAAGGATTTATGTCTTTAACTTAGCTTGATTTCTTACTTCATGTTACAAACTTCCTTGATTTCAGGAATCTATAAAAAATACCAAGTGCAAAATGAGAGATAAAATCAAAAGAAAGTTTCTGTTACCTGATTTCACAAAAATATGAAGATTGATGAACAGGATGGGGATGTGGTACTATTTCAATTCATCAGTGGCATATATTTCAAGCTTCCCATGTGGCACATTACAAGGTATTTTTAAATTCTTACTTCTTTCCATGAAGTGAAATATGTTTACTATGCATATATCCCTGAAACAAATAGTTATTCATACTTGAAAGTGAAGAGCATGCATCTCTTGATGAATCATCTGGAGGTGGTAAATGTAAATAGCAATGTATTTATGTTTGTGTAAATGTCCTTTAACCACGCTGCTGACCAAACTTCATGTTCAGCCTCATTTTATAGGCTGCTTTACAAAAAATAAATCTGACTTAAAAATAAATAAATATATGGGAATCAATAGCACTTCTTTCTATTTCTATCTCCTTGGAACTCATCATACCTCATAGAATTGAATTTAAATACATTTCTTAATGACTAAAATGCAACTCATTCCAGAAGTCCATTGGAACTTGCCTCCCCTAAACCTGCCTAGATGCACTTAGAATAAATCCAGACTCTTTTACCTGACTGACAAGGCCCTACCTGATCTGTCCATGCACCCACCCTCATAAATGATCACTGCCTTATTTAGTATCTTATAGTCATACCAGTCTTCATGTTACATGACTTGCAAGGCTAATTTTCCCCCTCAAAACCCTTACATTTGCTGTTCCCTCTGTCAGGAAAGTTGTTTCCCCCAAATCTTTAGATGGCCTGCTATTTCTCATCATTCATGTCTGACCTCAAAGGACACGTCCTTGGAGAGGTCTTCTCTAAACATCCTAACTACTCTCCATGCCATTGCCCTGGATCAGAGCCTGATCTGTATCTGACATCATTTATTTACTTGTTGCTGTCTGCCTTAGGATGAATCCCTGGATAGCCTCATTCTCTCCACCTTGGGAGGCTTTCTCCTCCATCCTGATCATCTAAGTCTGGTCCCTAGATTCTCTCCAGGTTTCTGGTCTCTTCCCTCAACTCTCTGCTGGGACTGGAACCTGTCTAAAATCCTGAGCTGATCATGTTTGGCCCTAATCCCTGTCTTCCCCTTACTAGCACCCTCTGTCTCAGAACTAGACATAGCATCCTATATCCTCATGCCTTGTCTCCACAGAGGGGCCTTCCTGAAACTTCTTATCTTTAAGAAACTCTTACTATCATAGCTAAACTCACGAGGTCAGTATCTTTGGCTTGTACCTAGAAACTTTGATTGAACACTGACCTCCTTAAGAAACATGAAGATTATTCTTTTACTTCTCCAACATTCCTTGAGATTGTAAGTTCTCTTGATTCCCCAGTATTCCTTGATATTTTCAAGAACACCATTTCTGAAACGAAAGATTTCCCATTAATTTTATCAAGACACAAAATTATGATTCATGTAGCTTAATGCAGCGACACATGGCACAGTGAGGTGGTTAGTTGCATGAGCTTGGGTACAAATCCTACTGTGCCATTTTCTAGCCATGTGAACCTGGAGATGTTTGTCAAGCTCTCTGAGCCTTACCGTCCTACATATAAAATGGGGGTAATAAAAGTATCTTCCTGAGAAAGTTGTCATGAGGATTCAGTAAGATAAGGTAAAGTGTTCCTATTTGTGCCAGACATGCTCATATATTCTTTGGGAAGGTGCAGAATAATGCAACCCTATGGAGAGGAATTTGCAGTATATAACAAAACTACACAAGCATTCACCATTTGGCCCAGCATCACACCTACAAGGGCACCTCCATAAGTACAATACAACATAGGTACAAGGTTACTTGTCAAGGCTTTATTTGTAATAGCAAGATAATGGAAAAAAAACAAAATGGGTAATCACAGAAGACTCATTGACACAATGAAGTACTATGCAGTTATGAAAAGAATGAGAAGTACTTCTATGAATTGCAATGGAGGGATTTTTATAATATATTAAATGAAAAAATTAAATGCAAAATAATATCATAATATATCTATATAACCTTTATCATAAAGAAAATCAGACATATATATCTCTATACACATATATAAACACATAGCTATACATATAAAGATATATACATATGCATATATATGTAACTTATTTACTTGTTTTTGCAGAATGAAATATGGTAAGGATAAACCAGAAACTAATGAGAATAGTTACTCATAAGAGGTGGATGGGAATTGGGAGAAAGACAGAAATAGAAAGAAGACTTCTCTTGGTAGATATTTTTAATGTTTAATTTTATTTTTAATTGTTGCCTTTTGAGCCATGTAAATGTTTTACATATCCAAAAATTAAATTTAAATTTAAAAAGATAGACCAAAAGCAAAACCCAAAATTGAATACAGACAGAAACAAATGAACCTAACCACATATCAACTTGATGATATAACCACACAGAAAAGTAGTAGGTTTTGAACACAGAAGTCTGACAACACACTTGGTGAAAACTTACCAGACAGTTCCGAGGTGGGTCTTTCTATACGGCATGTGCCCTGGAATCTTCAAAAATATTAATGTTGCAATTGACAAATTAGGTGGTGGAATGGGGTGGGGGGGCTGTTCTGAATGCACAGAGACCAAAAAGGTGGAATAACTGAACATATGTGTGCTCCTTCTTTGGATCTTGCATTCAACAGAAGAATAGCTATAAAGGCCATTATTGGGACAAATGGGGGAAATTTGCATGTGGACTGTATGTTACAACATATTATTATATCAATGTTAAGTTCCTTGGGTATGATCATGATAGGGTGTCTTTGTTCTTTGAAGATACATGCTGAAGTATTTAGAGATGAGCTATTAGGATTCTGCATGAAACTTACTTTCATACTATAAGCAAAAAGAAAGAGAGAGAGAGAGAGAAAGCAAATGTACAAAATGTTCATATTAGTCTTTCAACTATTCTGTAGGTTTAAATTTTTTTCAAAGTAAAAAGTTTGGGAGGTAACCCCCAAAACAAACAAACCAAAAAAATAATAATAATCTGTGCTTCCTAGCTATTACTATCTCTGATTCTCCCAGTCTGGGAGTCTGTGAGAAGGAAACCTGAAATAAATACATATGGCGGATAAATAAAAAAGAAATCGTGTACTGGGATCTATTTTCAGCCTAGTGAAGCATGTCAGTTGGTACTTTACTTATTCATTTCCCATAGGATTTGCCTAAACAAATAAAATTGCCTCCAACTTTAAAAAAGGAAGCGAGACTGTCTCCAAGCTTCCCTGGAAAGAAGCAGTTAAAATTTTATCCTTATTTTACCTCCTTATTTAGTGGTGTGCCTTGGCAGAAACTCAAGGGGAGTGTAGTTACAGCCAGCCTCCGGAAAAATCGCAGACAACACTACCTCTTGCTCTCATGAATTACGTTGGGGGACATGCCGCTGCTTCCAACTTGCCCGTCTCAATTGTGGTGACAAAGCACCCGGCCAAGAGGCAGACCCCTGGGTAGTCAGGTCTATATTATTTCAGATTTTAAATACTGAAAGCGAGACAGAAAGCCTTTCTCCGAGATCAGAGAGTGGGAAGTGTAATTTACAATAGATTAGGCTCACCTTATCTGGGGAGGCATTTAAAGATCTATAGGCCCTTCCTTTTAAATTCCTGATATACAATTGACCTAACAAAACACCTTTAGACACTCCTAAATTATATACTTAAAAAAAATCTTTTTCCCAGATATATAATATTTGCCCCACAAAATGATGAAATATTTGCCACTGGCCTTCTAGTTTCTTTTCTTTCAAGGCTTAAAAAGCCTATTTGATTTCTGTGGCCGGATTGTGTCCAGGTACAGAAAGACACCCTTTGTGACTGGTAAAAGCTAAAGAAAGGCTCTATTGAAACAAAATGCTGCTCATATCCCCATCCATGCCAGGAGGAACAAATTGCACAAAAGAGCCTAAAGAAAACTGTTTTATAGTTACTACTGTGTTACATTAGCTGACAAGGGAGAGATGATTACATTTATAGATTTTTTTTTCCTTTTATAGAGGCAGAATCTATATGCAGCTGAAGAATTATGTATTATCACCACTGGAATTTGAATTCAGCTAATGAGAACTAACAGCAAAGGAAGACGTCTAGCAAGGCTGCTTCGTCTTGGTCCTGTATATGGGCCATAAAATTAGGCTGCCTTGCTTCCCTTTGGGGCCGCAGCACTGATCTGCAAATGTATTTCAAGATTCCATTTGTGCATCCATAAAAATATTAAAACATGCATCTCTTTAAAACATGCATCCAAAGCTAATTATGAAGTTGGAAGCTATTAATACCAAGCCATCATTATAAAATAATACCTTATATTTGCATAGTGTTATGTACCTCTGTGCTTCAGAGCACAGTCACGGACCTAATCTCACTTAATCCTGGGAACTTGGTGAGGTAGATTGCATGATTAGTCTTTCCACTATGTAATTAAGGCAGCTGAACAAGACATGATCATTCTCAATGCTGAAACTTTATGTCCACCATTCATCACAATGAAAAAACTCTAACTTGAGAGAGAGAAACAGAAACAGACTCAGTTCTGTTACTTACTAGCTGTATAACCCTGGACAACTGACCAAACTTCTCTGAGCCTCAGTTTCCCCAGCTGCAAAATAAAGGAAATAATACCTACTTCTTAAGAGTGGTGTGATAGTTAAATAAACTTAAAAGAAATAACTGCACTCAAAAATTATAGCTATTTATTCATCCACTCGTTCAGCAAATACTTCACTGTTTTTAGCAGTTGACAGACAAGAAAAATACAAATCTAGAAGAAGCAAGTAATACAGCTATCCTGTTAAGATACAGTGCCAGCCTTCACGAAGCTCACAGACATGAAGGATGGTAGACATTTAAATAAACCATTAGAATGTAGTGTGATATTAAGGAAAGCAGGCCAGGGCCACCACATATAGCTGTGAAGGTTTTACACTGCACAATCCAGGGGACAACCTTTATGTCCCAGAGTATGTGAGTGATGACAACCCTAGAGGGGTGTAATGCACCACCCAAGAAGCCATACACAGCAATCCTGCTGGTAACAGAAAAAGGTTAATTAAGGCTTCATAGAGGTCATGTTGAATCTAGGTCACTTCAGAAAAGAGAAGAAGTGCATGAGAATACATGAAACGAATATGGAATTGTAAGAGCACCACTGCCATAGTAGATAGAGTATATATAAGACAGAAAAATGAAATTGAAAAGATAAACGAGACCACATGATGAATGGCCTTGCAAACCATGCCAAAGAATTTGCACTTCACTCTTAAAACAACAAAGTGCTTTAGTGTAAATATATGATTGTTGCTTTAACATACCTTCAACACTTTCTATCAGCTCCTTGTTTTCATTTGGAGATTTGCATAGCCCTAAGTGTCGTACAAACAGAATGAAACCCAGGAATGTTATTGATGATGCAGAAACAACTGTACACAAAGCTTTGTGGCCAAGAGGGAGAACAGCTCTAGAATAAAGTCGACATCCTGGCAGGCACTGGAGAGAGAGGAAGAAACCAGGCTCCTGATGACTATATTGAACCCCTAAGTCTAACTTTGCCTGAAGTCCACCTACTTTGTGATCTTCAATTACGTGAACCAATAAAATTCTATTTATTATATTAACAAGTTTGAGTTCTGTTTTCTGTTACTTTTAAGAAAAAGATTTTTAACTGATATAGGTGCCAATGAAAGACTCTAAGCAAAGCAACATAACACTATATATATTTTATAAAAATATTACTTGTAGCAGCTGGGAAAAAGATGTACCAAGAGAGGCCAGAAGTGAGTAGAACAGTCTTTCACCAGAATCCACACAAGAAGGGAAGTCAAAAGAAAGAGCTTATATATCCTGACATAAAAAATATTTTAGAGGAATACTTTTAAAGGATAAAACCTCATTGCAAAATAATTTGTATAATATGATCTTGTTTTAGTTTTTTTTAATCTTCATTATTTATGTGCCTATGTGTCATTTCACATTTTACTACATATATTCTGTCTGATTTTTTTAAATGAAAATTTTGAGTTGTAAAATTTAAAGACAGAAAATTAAAGAAATAATGACCAAGTGACCTACTTCTGTGGCCTTGAGTGGAAAGGATGAATTTGAGAGGCATTTAAAGTCAACCTTTCTAAAGCCATCCTTTAGGAAAAGTTCTAGCTCCACCTCATACACGACTCTTCTCTGGACCATCCTGCCCAGGGTGGTCTCCCTCCTTTTAACTCCTAATATTCTAGCTCCCTGGATAATCATTCAGTCCTACATCCTGTCTTGCACCAAAGATTAACTTTTCATAAATGAGCATCTTCCAAATGGTTATAATCTCCAAGAATGTTTTTTTATAGCTCTACTCCACCTAGCTCTGTGCTTTGTATGTAGTAATTATTCAAATAGCCCCTGGGTAGCGGAGTGCTCTTTCCAGTACACTATACTGCCCACCTTGTTTCTGGTTCCCCAACCTAACCCCCACCACCCCTTGACCTAATATAGAGAAGAAAGCCTGGGAATTTCCAAACGATTGCAAATACCTCTGTCTTGCCATGCTCAAAACTCTCCCAGCTTCCAGTTTTAGCACTGCCTCTGCATTACCAAATGGCTTTGGGGGAAGTCTCAACCTCCGTGGGTTTCTTTCTACCTATAAAAACTTCCAGAGAAACATTTGGAGAAGTCAAGATTAAAAGTCCAGATAGTCGGAACCTGTGAGGCACAAAAGGAAAAAGTAAGCTGATGGAGGAAGATAACATCGGAGAGGAAATAACATGTCAGAAGGAAGTACATTCTAGAGAAAGTGCAACTGATAAAAAAGACATCCATTTGAGGAAAACAATAGGACAGGAGGGTGTAGCTAAAGACTTTGTACCAGAACTCATGATCCAATTACATCAGTGGTCCCCAAAGGAATGGAACAAATGTTGCAAACAGGTTTGATTACGTTGTGTTTGTTGTCAAGGTCATTTACTTGTAAATGTTCATTGAGTGTCTATATTGATGAAGCTCTGTGGTCAGTACTGAGAAGACAGTGATAAAAAAGATAAGCATCATCCTGCCTGCCTGAAGCTTAAGTTCTAGTGAAGGATAAAGACAAGTCAACAATCTGTTGCAGTACAGTGTGATATGCTGAGTGCACTATTTAGAGGGCACGTTGTTTTCTGTCAGCGTACGTTTGCATTTTCCTTGAAATACAAACCATAATGTTTGTGGTGCTCTGAATGAGAAATATAATGGGTATTGTGGACTGAATGTTTGTGTCTCCTCTCCTAATTCATATGTGAAGCCTCAATCCCTAATGTGACTATATTCAGAGATAGGGCCTTTATGAAAGTACTTAAGGTCAAATGAGGTCAAAAGAGTAGAGCCTTAATCTGATAGGATTAGTGTCCTTACATGAAGTGACGTAACTAGGGAGCGCTCACGATCTCTTTCCAACACATGAGCACACAACAAGAAGTCAGCTGTCTACAAACCAGGAGGAGAGATCTCATGAGAAACCAATGCTGAGAGACCTTGATCTGAAACTTCCAGGCTCCAGAACTGTGAGAAAATAAATTTCTGTTCTTTTTTTTTTTTAAAGATCTTATTTAATTATTTGACAGAGAGAGACACAGCAAGAGAGGGAACACAGGCAAGGGGAGTGGGAGAGGGAGAAGCAGGCTTCCCGCGGAGCAGGGAGCCCCATGAGGGGCTGGGATCATGACCTGAGCTGAAGGCAGACGCTTAACGACTGAGCCACCCAGGTGCCCCCAAATTTCTGTTCTTTAAGCCACCGAGTCTGTGGTGTTTTGTAATGGCAGCCTTAGCTGACTAATATAATAGGAAAATTGCAGAGCGTTACAGGAGCGCCTAACCCCATCTTAGAGTTCATAAAAGTCCTCCTAAGAGAAAATGAAATATACTATTAGGTCTAAAGGATGAGTAAGAGTTAGCAAGTCAAAGGGAAAGGTGGTAGAGGGGCTGGGGGAAGGTGCTGAGTGGGGACGGTTTGCCAAGCGAGGAGAAGAGCAGGTGCACCCTGAGTGGACTATCAAGTGGGAGGGGCACAGCACGTGAAGAGATCAGCAGTGGCAGGCACAATAGGTCTTTTATAAACCTTCATAAGAAGTTTAGGTTTTACCCTGAGATCCATAAAAATGCTATAATGTTCCTACGATATTAAAAATTAATAATAACTGGAATCATTTGTTTTATGTAATTTGCAAACTATCTGGAAGGAAATTTCCACTTTTGCAGTTTTTCAAACATTTGCTCAGCACCACATGGTTAACTTTCAGTGACATTTGTTTAATAAATGATGGGTTTAGGCCTTTTCTGAGGATATTATAATCCTTGTCTTACCATCACAGTGTGCCCACGTTCCAAATCAGAAGGTTTTTTAATCTGTTATTGACATTGTAAGAGAGTCTTTCTCTGAAGCAATCCATATAATAACTCTGCCCTAAAACTCAGGTTCACGTTCGGGTTGCCTCCTAAAACTGAGCCCTTGCAGACCAGCCAAGACAGTGCTGGATTTGTGAAGATCAAGTTTAAAACATCCACTCTGACCTCCAGAACAGTTCTGTGTATTCTTGCACCTTCTGCAAGCTGCTGATTCTTGGATGAGTATTACCACTACAGTTTTACATTTTTCATCCTGCCGGAAAACAATAGCTAAATATCAGAGCATGAAATAATGTTTTGTTCAGGGGTCTGCCAAGCATGTCAGGTCAAATTCTCCTCTTTTTTTGGCCTTCGAATTGTTCTGTGAACTCCCATAATAGCATTGCACCACATTTGATCTTCAGGAAAACAGACTTTGAAAACAAGAGTTGATGGACCCTGATAGCCAGTTTCTTAGGTGTATCCTTCCAGCCACCCAAGCATGTGAGATAGTTACACTTTGATTTCAGGATCTTTGATACCTCCAAAATCCCCCCACAGCTCTCTGAACTCAAGGCTATTGAGAGTCCACTACATGCTGGACATACCTTAGTCTCAGCCTTTGGGGAAGATGCTAGCTCTCGGATATCTTCACAATACTTTTTCAAACCGTCCATTTCCTATAGTGTGTGTCTGGTGCACAAGGAAAAGCTCAGAGGGATAAAACTAAGAACTAGAGCTATGGGATGAGTACTGTGGCTCAAACCTCAGGTTGATAAGGTGAGAAAAGCCCCACCCAAACCTGGCACCACGGCTGATTGCAGCTGACAGCAAGAAGTCGTTTGGAGAAAAGATGTTTCTGTGATCAGTGATCTTTGAATATCCTATTCAGAAACATCAGGCTTGGAACTCACTGAGAGAATCTTCCTGAGAAAGCAAGGAGACTCCCAAATTGCTTCAGAGACAGAGCTATGTCAATCAACCCAGCTGAAATTCTGGAGGAAGATCAGATGGTGCAGGCGGAAAGGACCAGCTCGCTTGAAATTCTCTGCCAGGATTTGTGTAAGGCTCTGTGGTAGCTTGGCCAAGGCATTGGATCTATTTCATATAGAAATGATATTAAATGAGTACCCTGCCAGAATAGCTATTATCACTTCTAGTGCTATATTCTCTCTGCTAATATCTTTCCAGGTTCTCCTCTTTCCTCTCGATTAGTTATCAGCCCTTCCACCAACTTGTGCAAGGAAGTGAAGCAAACAGGTTTCAGGTGGAGGAAGAAGTTGAACTGATATGGAATCACGGGAGAGGCAGATCTTACAGGGAACTCGGAAGCTAGCATCACCTTTCAGAGTTGTCCCATAGTAAGGCAGGGAGGCGGGGCTTTATATTCCTAAACTGAGAGGTGATTAGGTGATGGCTGCTCCAGCAAAGGGTCATGACCTTGGGGAAGGCAATCTCTGGGGAGGGCTCAACTGTGAGGCCTCAGCAGAGACACCCCCAGAATCTGGGGAATGGGTGTCTTGGACCAAAGGGGGACACGAACGGTGCCCCAAGCATCTTCCATATCCTCTCACCCCAGTAATGTGAGGAGCAGCCCAAGGGGTAGAGGGAATCTGGCTGAGGGTCATTTAGCTGCTTTTTCTCCCCTCTCTATTTAGATCAGCATCCCCTTTATCCCCTTTCCTCTGTCCTAAATTCTAGCGGTGTGTTAGAGGAGTGCTCCAATGGACTCCTGTTTCCACGCCTTCAAAAGTGTCAGACTAAGGCAGGCGGCTTAGGCCATGGGTCTTGTGATGTTAAGTTTGCAAAACTTAATGCAGTGCTTTGATAGGTTTAAATAGATTAGGTGATATATATATATATTTTTTTTAGAAGAAAAGGAATTTCTAATACTCGCTTCTAATTTTTCTTGCTAGCTTTTAATTGCAAATGCACAGTATTTCGGCTACATTTGGGTCCGATTGATTTTTGTCCACCGTCCAAGAAGCCTTACAGCCGTTGTTTCTATGGGAAAATGTATATTGAGTTCCAAAAGCTCAAAAGAAGTCTTGGAACAGTGCCCAGGTGGGGCTGGCTGCACAGGTAATGGCTGCAACGAGCATGTTATAATTGTCAAACCCTTCAAACACACGTAGGGAGAGCATCAGCCCATTAAGAGCTGAAGTTGCCTTTTAACTGTGCCCGGTGCAAACTGACGCTGGAGGGCAAAATACTGTTCTCATCAATTTGTTCCCAACAAATAAATCCAGTACCACACACTCCAAAACAAGGTAGGCTGTTTCAAGAGATCACACATTTTAATGGAATCACACTTCATTTCTGGAACAAGCACATCTTGCCCAGGCAGCTCAACTGTCATTACAAACAGGATCTGGTCACTGCTCCCTCTATCCCTAGCATTATCCCTGTTTTACTGGGAAGGAAGCTGGCATGAGGCACTGAAGTGACTTAGCCCCAAACTAGGGGTCAAGTCTGCAGCAAGCAGCTGGTGAAAGCACAGCCTGCCCCCGCCTCCACACGGCTTGGCTCCCCACCTCCGCCTGGACTCCCTCCCAGCTGTGGGGCCGGAAATGTCCCTCTCACTCTCCTTGGCTCAGTTACCTGTGAAACAGGCTGGAAACAGCCATTCCCAGGAAGGTTCAGTGTTCATTCACTAATCAAAGAAGAAAAACCCGCCCCCAAGGGGGACATAGAACCCAGCACCGTTTCTCACCATTTCTTTCCTCCCCAAAGGGGGTCCGAATTTCTGAGGTTTGAGGTCCTCTGGTTCCTTTGACAGCAATGTTAATAATCGTACCAGTTTTCCCCTGGCGTGGCGGCACCACCCAGTAAAGAAGCCCAGTGTAGGAGATGCACCCAGTGCAATAATGCCGGTTAAGTAAGTACCATTCATTGCCTCCCCACAGTCAAGGAGCTTAAAATCCTGTCAATTCATCCCACGTGAGGGAGATTATGTGATTTACATGTTAAAGTGTCCCTGTGGTTTGATTTGCATAGCAAAGACTTTGGGGGCACGGAAACAAAGGATCAGTGTGCATGACAAGAGTACTATTAGCATAGAGCATTCGGATTTTCAGACAGCCCAGCCTGGCAAACAATCCGGCACCTTCACCACACCCGCTGAGTTTATAGGATTTGACAGTTTCTCATCGACAGTAAGGGGAGGGGTTAGGGAGTTGGGGTGTGGAAAGAGGTTGACTAGAAAGGCTGTCTTCTTAAGCACAATAATTAGTCTTTTCCTAAAGGGCTCCCCTCCTCCCACCACCTTTTTACACCCTCTGATATTCATTCCAAGGCAGAAATATGATGCCTAATAATAGTGGAAGAGATCAGCCACAACCATTTTGAACACTGAAGAACACAGTAGCTCAACCCTCGTCAGCGCACGCACGTGCACACACATACACACACACACACCCTGAAATGTATTTATTTGCATCTTATTTCTTCATTTATTTCTGTAATATGGACCAAGCAGCACCTAATGAAAAGAACACTGGTTAGGAAGTTCAGAGACTTGGCTTTAAGTCCTGACTTTGCCACATTCGTTACTTGGACAAGTCACCTAGTTCCTCCATCTACAGCCCAGTTTTCTCCCAAGACGGAAGATGGACCAGAGAAACTCTACGATCCCTTCCAGCACTAGCATAAGAGAATTAATACGACAAACCAGTGCACAGTTACATCAGACAAACGGAAAGACAGGAATGTGGGGGTTGGGGCCAAAATGAATGTTTCAGAAATCCCACCTTAAGTGTTTTGTCACCTGTCACTTTAAGAGTGTACTTACTTACCCACCCTGAGCCAGTCTCTCAGTTTTAAAAGAAGAATATCAACAAAATGTGTCTTGAGCTCTTGGGAGACTTAAATATAATGGTCTAAGTGAAAAGCACTTTGCAAATTATATATGCAATACACTGTTACTATGTGTTAACTCCAATGAGATGGAAAATCCAAGTACTAACATCAGGATGTTGTGAAATAGTCCTTTAAACCCATTGGTTTTCAGGTGGGGCGTGTGGGGGTGGGGAGTGATTCTGTCACCCATGAGATATTCGGCAATGTCTGGAGACATTTTTGATAGCCACACTGGGAGCAGGGGAGAGGGCTACTGGCATCTACAGAAGAGTGGCCAGGAATGCTGCTAGATGTTCTGCAAGGCACAGGACAAGTATCCCACAAGGAAGAATTCTCCTGCTCAAGAGTAAACCTAATACTCAAATACCGTCCTAAACAAGGGCGGTCTGTTTTCCCAGGGAAGAAGACAGGTCCGGTTGTATGAACCACCAAATACTTAGGTCCCATGAATACCTAGACTCCCAAAGAGTCCTACAGCCCTGTGACAAAGCCCCAGCCAAAAATGGTTTCCCTCAGAGATTTAATCATCAAGCTCTTGGCCACAGGGACTTGGAGGGAGGTGGTCCTATAACCAAAAAGTCCCATAAGTAGAAGTGCATGGTAATAACTCTACAAAGTTTATGCTCTCTTTTTTATTGGGGTGGAGGGAAGAAAGTCAAGTCTCCAAACTCATTTATTGTGTATAATGTGGTAATGGGAGTTGGGGAATGAATGCATGAGGAATACATGATGCATCCATTATACTGAGGGCTGAAATTGATTCTGCATGTGTTCCATTCTCATGCACACAATTAAGTGCACAGCTCATTCTCTATAGAAATCTACAAAAGATCTGCTATGAACATACCATGTAAGGGGGAAAAAAAATCTACTATAATTGATATATTTTTTAGTTACTTTAAAAAAAATTTAATCACTAGCCAGGTGTTACAGAATTTGAAGCATGAGTAATTCTACTGAATATCTGTTGAGCATTCTGGAAACACTTCTTGCAACCCAGGCTGAACACTGAAGGTGATTCAGGAAGATCTTCGATGGGTTGATGGGTTCAGTCTCCAACAGTCTCCAACCTTAGATGGGAAAAAATAAATTATGAAACCAGAAACTCTTATTTCACGTTTAAATAGCAATATTTTTGTTTCAGAGGAAAAAAAATCACTTTAAATACATTTCTATTTTTTCTCATATAATCCCGGAAGGAGGATATTACAATAAATGGGGAAACAAAACTGTAAGGAATAAGAAAGCTTTGAGGGTAGGGTTAGAGCTCAAAATCTTTAAGTTATTTAAATTCACACCAACAGCTCTGAAAATGCCGGTTACCCTCTCTATACTTTGTCCTTCGACTCGACACCCTCCTGTTCCGTGTTATGCCAATGTGTTCTCCACATGGCTTTCTGAATAACAGTGACTTGGTAGGCAAAGGTATGACAACGCTGGGCCATTTCCTCTTGACTTGTCCTGTTCAAACCAGAGTTCAGGCCTTGAGCCTGGTGTTAAGGTCTCTGAGTCCTGACACCTGACCCAAGATGAGGGTTCTTTCCTTTACCCTCTTGAAATGTCAAGGGGGCACTGGCATGGACTCTCTCCACTGAGTTAAGAGCCGGGCAGTGAAAGCACGTCATGGAGGTGAAACCCTTGTAAAACACACAGCAGAGGCATCATAGTTTCAAGGTGATCCAAGGTCACTGCTCCTGAGAGCTCAGTGAAAAGGCATTGACAACACCTTCAGAAACCCTGGTTTTGTAGTGCATTCGTAATTGTCGTCTCTTTGAAGAAGGAGCTGTTTAAGGTATATGCAGATAACATTCCAGATTTTTCCTGTGTCTGAGTATAAACTTGGCACTTTTAAAAATGGCATAAAATCAGGGGTGCCTGGGTGGCTCAGTTGGTTAAGCGACTGCCTTCGGCTCAGGTCATGATCCTGCAGTCCCAGGATGGAGTCCCGCATCAGGCTCCCTGCTCGGCAGGGAGCCTGCTTCTCCCTCTGACCCTCCTCCCTCTCATGCTCTCTCTCTATCATTCTCTCTCTCTCTCAATAATAAATAAATAAAAATCTTAAAAAAAAAAAAAGGCATAAAATCTGTCAAGTCACCTGGGTGCCGTTTTTGAAATTACTACTACAATGAACTAAGTGGTGCCTCACAGGACTTAGCCCATGTTCAAAAACTGTTCATATAATTAAGGGATAAAGCCATTTGATAAAACCCTAAGAATAATTTAGGTCCTAGAAGAATCCAACTATTCTGGGCCTGCTTTTGTCCATGTACTTCCCCTAGGACCTAGGTGAACTCTGAAATTTTCTAATTAACAGTTTATTGTAAGAAATTCTTAAAAGGTATTATTGTCCTTCTATCCCTGAACAGGCATGCACACATACACAATTTCCTTTCTAGAGTTCCCTTTTGAGGTTTCTGGTTAAAAACAATCCCAGCTTCAAAAGGGGCTTTCTGGTTTGAGGCAGAGAGAGGAATGGAAAGGTGAACAGCCCAGGAGGTACTGTGTCAGAACCTATAGATTATTTCCATTTAGGATAGGTATAGACGGGAATGGCTAAAGGCAGAAGGAAGGAGGCTTTATTTTCCACAGACTTGCATATGTTTAAATTGGAGGAGAAATCCTCAGCAGTGCCTAGGTTAGTCAATCTCAAATAAGTGACCAAGGAACTTTCCCTGAGAAAGCAGTAGCTATCCCTGCTAGGATTACTGAAATTGGGTGGCACTGTTTGCATTCTTGGCAGAGAAAAGCCCCAAAGCCAAGTTCCTGGGATATCAATCTCCTAGAATGACAAAGAGCTAAAGGGAAAACAGTCATCTGAGAAAAAACGGTACTTACTCAAAAATATTTCCAGAGGCTATGCATGCTCCAAGGGATATAGACTAAACATTTTTTTTCTTTCACGTAATGAGGAAATGGAGCCAGTCACACTGTTGGAAGAACTGTGACAAAGGAAGCGCGTGGACCTTGACCCGGAAGCAGATGATCCTCCCTCTCTTTAGCGTCAGAAGGTCAATAGTAGCCTAACGCTCCGTCACGGTGCCCATGCCATTCCCCTCACCTCGTTGCATCATGTGGGCATTTTATCATCTCACATCATCACAAGAAGAAGGGTGAGTGCAGTATGCTAAGATATTTTGATAGGCCACATTCACAGAGCTTTTAGTACATTTTTATAACTGTTCTGTTTTCTTATTAGTTATTGTTGTTAATCTCTTCTGGGCCTAATTTATAAATTAAATTTTATCATAGGCGTGTGTGTACAGGAAAAAACACAGTCTATGTAGGGGTGAGTACTATCGGCGGTTTCACACATCCACTGCCGGGGGCAGGGGGTCTTGGAATGTAACCCCCACGGATAAAGGGGGCAACAGTCCTTATAATATCCTCAGGCGTAGTTTGTGATCTCTGTCAAGAGAGTGAGGAGTTGTGGGAAAAGGGATGCAGCAAACATTCCTATGGTGTTTGTCTCAGGACAGAAGAAAACAATGTCTCTGAGACCAGAGCATCCAGGAACACATTGCCTCACCCTTTACTTGGGTTTTACATTGAAAATAATAAGCAATATGCCATTGGACACAAGAGCACTTTAAATTGGAATTAAACAAACTTAACAAATATAAAAAGCTAAGACGGTATATAATTATTTCAGTTCCCTTTGCTAGTAACTTACCCCATATTGTTCCTCAAACCTATGACCTCTACATGGATCAAAACAAAGTCTCCTTTTAAAATAATTTAAAAATTCATTTAAAGATAAATATTCTAGTATACGCTTGTTTAGTTTCCGCAGTCCCTATCCTGATATTAAGTCTATGTTACACGTATACTCTCCCGGTGAAATATTTAAGATAAAACGATGTTTAATAAATTTTTCAGGCTTATCTGAGAATAGTCACCTTTCTCTCTCTGTCTTTTCATTTACTGCATTTTTCCACATAAGGAACACCATATCTGAACAATCCATTTTAAAAATAAACAAAGCTCTGTGGGTGGCTGATCTTAGATCGTGCCTGAGATTTATCTTCGTATCAGCCTTAATCTGCGTTGCGTTCCAGTAGCAATGCTTCCCCAGTCTCGAATGGAAGGCACTCACCTAGGAAACTACAAATATATCTTTCAATTTTCCCAGAAGGTTCTTTCTCAACATGAATGTTTCCATGAGTTGTTTATATCCCGTTGACTATAACCCTATTACTTCGACTGGGAACAGATGTTGGTATGTTGTGAAAAAACTAATATTCATCTCAAAAATTTCATTTAGATCATTGTACATGAACACCTAGAGATAAATGCAAGGCTAAGGTAATAGAATACAAGAACATGAAAAAAATTCAGAAATAGCTTATTCTTGCTATGCCCTTTATCTTCTGGAAGTAGAAGCAACAAACTTTGCCAAAAATTGATTGGGAATTAATTAGAAAATTCTCTGACCTAAATCAAATGATAAATTATGTGAAAATAGAATTTTTTTCATACACTGCAAAATTGTACTTTCCTGGTGATATCTGTTTTATTATGTAGTGTTATATACATTTTTAATGATATTCTATACTGATCAACATCATTTATTTTGTATACATGTTTAGTCCAATTTTACTTATAAGGACACTTAGGATTCCAAAAATGCACAGTCTTATGGAAAAATCTCATCTTTATATGCTGCCCAATAGAGGCTGACAATGTTAAATCTTTGAAGAAATTAAATAATAGTGAATTTTTTAGTTATGATTGAAGTGAATGAGGGTGTCTAATACATATTGACCAACACAGAGATATTGCTGGAAGATTCAGTAACAAGTGCTGCGCTACCAGACTGTGGTCTTAGACATCCACCAAAGGACATTCATTATTCAAAGTCAGAAAAGATTAATAAGGCCACAAAAGGAATAGCGTGTGACCATTACTCAAAAAAGATATTTGAACTCAGGCACCAAAAAGTTGAACGGCATTAGTTATAGGACATCTGACAAGGGGAATTTTAAAGCAAGCTTTAATATGAGAAAGATCCTAATGAGAGGCCAAAGATTAATACTGGCCATCCTGGGTAGGAGTCATTTTTTCTGTGTCAGAGATTCGTATCTCAAACCCATCACTGGTAAGACTCCAGCTCGTTTACCCCATCACTGTCCTGACTTCTGAGCTCTTAAAAAAAAAGATTTTGAAACTTGGAATAAGTGAAAAATCATCAAAGAAAAGCTCAGAATCTCTTAGTAGGAATGTTTTAATGTAGCCATGCTGTTATCAGTATGAGGTAGTGATAACTCAAGTAGAGACTGAAGGTGTTTTTCCTCACCTGTTCTTTGTAGAGACCTATCTGGTGAAAGTAGTCATGAAGAACATAAGCATCAGAGCCATACTTACGTGGTAGAGAATTAGGTCATAGAAGTTAATTTTTTAGAATTATGTCATAGAAGAAACCTAAGGTATCTGATAAAACTCTCTTATTTTACAGATAAAAAAACTCAAGTTTGGAGAAGCTGATATTTTTTCTAAGTGTACATAGCAAGTCAGTGGGAGGCTATGAAGCTTGAGGGTGAAGGGCTCTGGAATTGTACTGCTTGGTGGGCATCTTATCTTCATCACTTGGTGGTCATGACCAAACCATGTTCTTGGTTTTGGTTTCAATCTCTTTCTTCATCTGTAAAACTGACAATAGTAGCAGTGTAGAAGCCCTCTTATCCAACGTAATAAAGACAGTATATCAAAATTACAGTATAAGCAGTGATACACTATAAATACAAACACTAAATTATGTATTTTAACCTATTATATGCATCTGTATATATTTAATCTAACACATGCATACAAACCTAATATATATTATATTAATAAGATTATTATATTTTTATTAACAGTTATATAGTATATTTTATATATTTTAATATATGATATACTCTTATAATATATATTATATAAATATAAAATATATTATATATTTTTTATGTATGTGTACATCTATGTGTATATTCAATTATATTTCATGTAGGGCCAAGGTCTTTTCTCTGAGTATGGACCCTCTGATTGGGTTTCTAGTCATCCATAAACTTTCCTTCCTTTAAAGGAGAGCAAAAATTTTAAAGACATTCATGAGTCAATCTAAGCACAGGATTCTTTTAGCTTTTTACAGTTTTCAAATTTGTAATGGTCATCTCACCTGTACCTAATTCAACAGCATTTTTTAGAACACATATTGATTAAATCTTTCCAGTGCATTCAACTTAGTTTTTATAAAAATAACCTTTTTTTCTATGGGGATTCTTATTTCACTGCATTGTGTTATATTCAATAAAATAGGCAATTGCATTAACAGGTGCAACTGTTATAATCAGATTTGGGTCCAAACACCTCTGATTCTTGATAACATACACCTCGACTTGAGGTAGCATTGGTGATCAGCTTCCAGGAGACAGGCCCACCCTGGAACTGTTGATGTGCAATAAGTATGTCAGTGTGCTTTATGGATGGAATGCAGAAAGCCAAGTTGTCTTTTAAATGCAGGTGGTTGGGGTACCTGGGTGGCTCAGTCGGTTACGCGTCTGACTCTTGATTTCGGCTCAGGTCGTGATCTCAGGGTAGTGAGATTGAGCTGCATCAGGCTCCACGCTCAGAGGGGAGTCTGCTTGAGATTCACTCTCTCTCTCCCCCCTCTGCCCCTCCTCCTGCTCATGTGTGCTCCCTCCCTCCTCTCTCTCTTTCTCTCTCTCTAATAAATAAATAAATCTTTAAATGCAGGTGGTTAAGGAAGCTCCTACTGAAAGCTCACCGAACAGTGGCAGCACATGTTAGCTATTAATATAAAAGTTTAGAACTCATTTTTCCTGACTTCTTGGCAGGAGACGATTCTTTTATGTAGCTATTATTTTTTTCTTTTACACATTTCTTTTTCACAGTGACATTCAAAATAATTTTTACTGTCTATTTAGCCACAGTAATAAAAATCACCAGTGGAATAAGTGTTTGTTGCAACAGTAAAGATTGGCAATCAGTTCTAGAGTTATGCTAACTATAGTCCCCATGATATAAGAAAAATATTTTTATGTTTTTAATAGTTGGTTTCTACTTTTCTCACTATTCAGATGCATATAGTTTAAACATCAAATGGTGTATCACACTCATTCTAATATGCACTCTTTTTTTACATTTTAATATCTTTGAAATCTGGATGCCTTTTTACTGTCCATGACATCTAATAATTACAATGGACCAGGTGGCAATCGTAACATGGTGGCACTGCCTGTGCATTGACCCTCCTTAAAAGTACCAACATTACAATTCAGAAGTGACAGAAACTTGGAAGAGAAACACAGAATCAATAGATCAGTCTTTTGAGGAATGCTGCACTGCCAGTGATCGCAGTGACCTAGAGAGCACTTACTGCATGGAAAAATACAAGCACCAACAACTTGAATTAAACTAATTCAAAAGAGCTTGAAATTCCAGGAATACCTTATCTAACTTCACTTATATTTTGTTTGTCATGTATGCAAAGGAGTGATATATGACCATCATATATGATGCATGATCAGTATGTTTAAAAATACTATATCAAGGGGTGCCTGCGTGGCTCAGTTGGTTAAGTGGCTGCCTTCGGCTCAGGTCATGATCCCAGGGTCCTGGGATCGAGCCCCGCGTCGGGCTCCCTGCTCAGTGGGGAGGCTGCTTCTCCCTCTGCCTCTGCCTGCCTCTCTGCCTACTTGTGCTCTCTCTCTCTGTCAAATAAATAAATAAAATCTTTTTTAAAAAATACTGTATCAAATAACTATAAAAGAGCTCCTTCATTAATATTGTATAAAGATGATTTCTGAGATGCCTGGGTGGTTCAGTGGGTTAAGCCTCTGCCTTTGGCTCAGGTCGTGATCCCAGGGTCCTGGGATCGAGTCCTGCATCAGGCTCCCTGCTTAGCAGAGAGCCTGCCTTTCCCTCTGCCTGCCACTCCCCCTGCTTGTTTTCTCTCTCTCTCTCTGACAAATAAATAAATAATTCTTTAAAAAAAGATGATTTCTGACAACAGGGGAGTAATTGGTACCAAAGTAGCACTCCCATCATAAACAAGCATAACACTGAGACAAATATATGTGTTCAGGCATTGGACCACAAGCAGGGTGTGGCTGGGATCCCTGAGAAAAAGAACTCACGATGTGTGTCTTTTTATTACATAGCTGTCTGACTGGGGACAAATTTCTGACTACAGTGCAGTAAGCTGGAGTCTAAGCAGATCATGGAAGTTGATCTGAGCTGGGAAGGCAGAGATCAGAGTTGGGGCAGCTGAAGCCACTGAATTCTACAGGGCTAGGACCCCAGAGGTAGAAGTGGCACAGAATGAGGGCTCCAAAAGGTTGAGATGGGCTTTCTCATGAGTCCTCAAATCACTAGATATCAGTATGAAAAAAAACGAATCTTGACCCCATCTCACACTGTAAACAAAAATAATTTGATAATAATCCTACCTAAATTTAAAAGTGAAAACAATAAAACTCCTAGAAGAACACATAGAAGAAAATCTTTGTAAACTTGATTGGCAAAGTACTAAGCATAAAAAAAAAAAAAAATTGATAGGGGCACCTGGGTGGCTCAGTCAGTTAAGCGTCCTACTCTTGATCTCAGCTCAGGTCTTGATCTTAGGGTCATGAGTTCAAGCCCCACATTGGGCCCCATGCCAGCTCCACATGGAGCCTACATAAAAAAAAAATTTTTGATAAATTGGGCTTCATCAAAATTAAAAACTCTGACAGGGCCAGGATTAGGGTGAGGCAAGCAAAGCCAAAGCATGCAAGTTCAGAGTCAGATTTTGTCTTTATTTAAAAGTTTGATATTTTGTCCATTGTGATTTTTAACATTAATTTGGATTTTTAAAATATTGGATTAAAATATTATTTATCTTGATTACTCAGTTTTGGGCATTGTTCTAAATTTTGTGCTTAAGGCAGGTGCTTACTTTCCTCACCCTTGTCCTGGCACTGATCCTATCCATCCTAAATTCTGAGCTGTGTATCCTAAAGTCAGTGGGACCCACAGGCTCTGTTTTGGTTCTCCCTCCCTTCTCTGTAGCCTGAAAACTCTTTCCAGTCAGTAAACTGGGGCAATTATAGAAAACACCTCATTTGTTTTCCTTCTCTCAGGAACCACTCTCACGTTCTACATATGGTCCAATGGTTGAACATCGTTGTTTCATACATCTCATCCAGTCTTCTAGTTGTTTAAGGGTAATTACATTCCCTGTGTCCATTATTGCTGGAAGCATAAGTACTCACAAGAGTTTTGAAGTATATTTTTATCTCTAGTGTTTGCATTTTTAAAGTTCAGTGACCATGGCAACTCCTTAGTCTACCTCAATTTATACTGTTTTGGAAGAGGGTCATCAAAATTTTTCTAAAAGTATTATAATTTTAAATCTATATTAACATTTGGCTGATGGCCTGGTGACCATTTATTTGATCACACTGATTTTTTTAAGTCTAAAAATATTTGGTAATTACTTGTAAGACTGCTATGGGAAGTACGCTGAGCTGAAGTTATATACAATTGTGCAAGTGTGTGTCACATGGCTGTCTGTAATAATTCATGATGAAA
This sequence comes from Neomonachus schauinslandi, assembly GCF_002201575.2. NCBI lineage: Eukaryota > Metazoa > Chordata > Mammalia > Carnivora > Phocidae > Neomonachus > Neomonachus schauinslandi. Next base: position 45,756,188 of record NC_058405.1, on the reverse strand, counting down.
AATACTGGAAATTGCTGGGTTCTGAAATTGTTTCCATCTCATTGATTTGTAGAAGTATATTCTGTTTGTGTGTGCCATGCTAGAGATATGGAAAACTTTTAAGAGATTTAGTTTACTTTTCTCTATTGCTACATGAACTTTAAAGGATGTTTTATCTTGGGGTGCCTTGGTGGCTCAGTCCGTTAAGCGTCCGACTCTTGGTTTTGGCTCAGGTCATGATCTCACGGTTGAGGGATAGAGCCCCCCATTGGGCTCTGCACTTAGTGTGGAGTCTGCTTCAGATTTTTTCTCCCTCTTGCTCTGCCCCTAGCTGCTCCTGCTCTCTCTCTCTCAAATAAAAAAAATTAAAAATCTTAAAAAAAAATGTTTTATCTTTACTTCCCAGTCCAGAGATAAGGTATTTGTTCCAGAAGTCCGGACTCACATCAGAGGTGGAAGGTCAGTGGCTCTCAAACTGTAGGTCACTAGTATAGAATTAGAAGAGGGGGTGGGAATGATGAAGAGGAAGAAAGAAGGGTCACATTCACGGCTATGGGATGGAGACCAGAGAAGCCAGACACAGTTAGAAGGTCTAGAGTAGGGCGCCTGGGTGGCTCAGATGGTGGGGCATCTGCCTTTGGCTCAGGTCATGATCTCCAGGTCCTGGGATTGAGCCCCATGTCAGGCTCCCAGCTCAGTGGGGAGTCTGCTTCTCCCTCTCCCTCTGCCTCTCCCCCTGCTTGTGCTCTCTCTCAGATGAATAAATAAGATCTTAAAAAAAAAAAAAAAAGAAGCTCTGGAGTAGAGAGCAGGAGGCCAGAGGCAGCAGCTCTGTATATCCTCAGACCTGGGAGTGGATGGAACACCTCGGTGACTCTCCATTAGGAGGCTCTTAGATACTTTGTCCAGAGGGACGGATCATTTTCATTCTGTTGTGATCAGTAGCATGCACTTACTAGGAGAGCACGGTAATCATGTAACAAAAAATAATTTGTATTCATAAACTATCTCCCTAGAGGCATAAGACATTATTTAGATTAGATTAAGAAAATTATCTTCTTCCTTCCCCTTACTGACCAAATATAGAACAAGTCTTAGCGTCTTTTAGTATTGCTGCAACATGTGTTTATTGCAACACAAATGTGAAAGAAAGTGCCATGAGGCAAGGTATAAGAGGCCCATTCATTCTTAAAATGAGTCCATGTTCTCTTCTCCCTGGTGAGGCTGCCAGCCATCTGCCAATTGTGATGTACTTTATGATACGGACAGAGGAAGCTAGACAAAGATCACCAATTAATTTCCTTCCCTACAAATGACAAAATTTATCATGAAGCAGAATTGCTTAAATCAGTGACCACTGGGTCTTGGCTTGTACCACAAAGGCTAGTCTCTCCTCTCTGACAACTGCTTTAAACTTGGAAAGAACTCAGCACTTCTGCCCCCTTGCACAGTTCTCTATGCCAGATTACAGACAGAGGGTTCCATGGTGGAATGTGGGGTTTGGAAAAGACTGTAGTGCTTCTATTTTTTTTTTTAAGATTTTATTTATTTATTTGACAGAGAGAGAGACAGCGAGAGAGGGAATACAAGCAGGGGGAGTGGGAGAGGGAGAAGCAGTCTTCCCGCTGAGCAAGGAGCCCGATGTGGGGCTCGATTCCAGGACCCTGGGATCATGACCTGACCTGAAGGCAGACGCTTAACAACTGAGCCACCCAGGTGTCCCAAGACTGTAGAGCTTCTAATACGAGCCTCTCAACTTACAGGTGAGCTAACCAAGGCCCATACAGGCTACATGACTTGCACAGAATCAGCATAAGTCAAAGATATATTACTCACACATTTATCCAGTTATAGTCAGTGACACCTTTCTTACTTGCCTTATCCTGACTACACAGTTTAAGGATAAGTGTGTTTTTACCCAAATGATGAAACTCGTTTGCAAATACATGTTTAGGTTTCTTTATAACCAGATGAAGTTAAAATTTTAATTTAATAAATAAATTGAATATGAAAAAAATCAAGGAAAGAGAGTAGGTAATAATTACATTAATAAACACTTGAGTATTGATAATGTACAAGGCTCTGAGCTAAGTTCTAAGGAGACTACTGGAGAAAATGCAAAGCAGGTTAAGATAATCGCCAGTATCAGCTATGCATTGCTGCGCAAGCAAAAGTGAAACTGAGCAGGTTAAAACAGCAATTTATTATATTTCGGGATCTTGTGGGCAGACTGGGCAGTTCTTGTGCTGGTTTCTGCGGCTGCAGTGAGCTGGGGGCTTGGCTGGTGCTAGATGCTCTGATGGTTGGTTAGGAGGATGGTTAGTGGGGATGTCTGAAGTGACAGAGATGGCCAGGCCTCTCTCCAGCCTGTCTTTCACCCCAGGCCTCTTCACATGATGGCAGAGCATTGCAAAGAAGCAAAAGTTGCAAGTCCTCTTGAGACTCTCGCGACATCAATTCCATCATATTCTTTTGGGCAACAAAAGTCAAAAGGACGGGCGCCTGGGTGGCTCAGTTGGTTAAGCGACTGCCTTCGGCTCAGGTCATGATCCTGGAGTCCCGGGATCGAGTCCCACGTCAGGCTCCCTGCTCAGCAGGGAGTCTGCCTCTCTCTCTGACCCTCCCCCCTCTCATGCTCTCTGTCTCTCATTCTCTCTCTCAAATAAATAAATAAAATCTTTAAAAAAAAAAAAAAAAGTCAAAAGGACCAGCCCAGAAGCAAGTGATGGAGAAAAAGCAGTTTCGTCACTTCCTGGGAAGAACTGTGAAGAGTTTGTGATCATTTTTAATCCATTGCTTGTCCATATCTCAGGAACTTAGAATCTATTTGTAGAAACGCATCATTAATATAAATAGCCACAAGGCATAGCACTATTGACTGTTAGTATGTGGGAGGCATGTTTCTAATGCCTTTATATGTCATATCTAACTTGATTCTCATTGTAATCCTATGAATTATCATGAGTGATGGTGGGTTTCCCTATTAGAGACGAAACCGTAGAACCTAAAAGATTCAGTAACTTGCCTTAAGGTCATGCAATCTGTGCATATTGAAGCAGAATTCTGGCCCAAAAGTCCAATTCTAAACCCTAGTCTCTTGAACACCCCACTTTGTGAAATGCACAGTAAGGACATTGTACTAATTTTCTGTTGCTCTCATAACACATTGCCACAAACTCAATGGCTTAAACCAACACAAATTTCTTATCTCAGAAGTTGGGGTTGGCTTAGTTGGTTCCTCTGCCCCAGGTTTCACAAAGCTAAAATCAAGACTGGGCTTTTATTGAGAAATTCTGGGAAGAACCTTCCTATTTACATCCTGATTGTTGGCAGAATCCAGTTCCTTGAAGCTGAAGGACTGAGCTCCCATTCTGTTGTTGGCTGTCAACTCTGGACCACCCTTAGCCCCTAACTTCTTAGAAGAACATTCTCCATTTCTCGCATGTAGGCCCCTATATCCCAAAGCCAGCAACAGCACCTCAAATCCTCCACACACTTAAGAATCTCTCTACCTTTCCCTTCTATCACATCTCTCTGACTGCAGCCATCTCTGCTTTTAAGGGCTCAGCCCGTGTGATTAGATTGAGACCATCTACCCAACCTCTCTATTTTAAGGTCTGTAACTTTAATTGCACCTGCCAAGTCCCTATTGCCCTATAAGGTAACACATCACAGATTCCAGGGACTTGAGGTTATTCTGCCTACCACAGATATGAAGTACCACTGGATTCAGAGGAAAATGAGATCATGAGGTCTGGGAGGTTAGGAAGTGTTCAGAAATGTAAAATATGAGTTGGCTTTTAAGAGATATATAAGAGGTGCTCTTTGTGTTGGGGAGAAAGAAATAAAGCCCATAGGGGAGGCTATTCCAGTAAGTAACAAGAATTGCAGGAGTAAGGACACATGGGAAAGTATAAGGCATTTGTGGTAAGTGATAATGACTAGAATGATGGATTCGTGGAAGCAATCGGTGGGGAGATATGTTAGTGTACAAGTTAAGGTCAGCTGGTGGAGAACCATAAATGTCACACAGAGGAATTTGGGTTTTATGCTACAAGCAACAGGAAGTCATTGTGTTTTGTTTTGTTTTGTTTCGTTGTCGTGTTTTTAGTAAAGGAATGAAAAATAAAATGATCTGGAAAAATGAATCCAAGTGCATAGGAAAGATACAAGTGAGGAGAGCAAGAAGGTGGCTAGGTAAGTTAGGGAACTGTAATAATCATCCAGCTGTGCAATTATAAGGGTGGATAGAAAGGAAGGGAAACTAACAAGAGACCCCAGAAAGAAAGAGACAGCTCCTGTGGGACTGACTAAATGTTGCATCTGATGGAGGGAACTGTGACCTTGGAGAAAGGGTGTGGGATGGATCTACTAGAAAGAGGAAACCTAAATCAGCTTAAGTCTTTTTTTTTTTTTTTTTAATTTATTCATTTGAGACACAGAGATACAGAGAGAGAGAGAGTGCATGAACAGGGGGAGAGGCAGAGGGAGAGGGAGAAGCAGGCTTCCCGCTGAGCCAGGAGCTGGATGTGGGGCTCGATCCCAGGACCCCGGGATCATGACCTGAGCCGAAGGCAGACGCTTAACCGACTGAGCCACCCAGGCGCCCCCCTAAATCAGCTTAAGTCTTAAATGTGATTCCAGCCTGGGGAGAAGAACTCTGCCCTAATTGGGAGTGGTTGGGATCTGCATCCTGCTCAGCCTTCTTGTCCCACCATCCTCCTACTCAGGGTAAGAAATGGACTCCCCACAAAGTAGGTGCCTGCTGGAGTCTCCCTGATTTCAAAAGCCACATCTCTAGGCACAGAAGAGCAGACACACTTTGTCTCTCCTGAAAATCTCCTTTAAATATTTGGAGTTATTTTCCAAACAGTGGTTTAATTAGTGTTTTTAATTTTTGCACTTAATGAAAAATTTACAGCTCCATGGTTGCTTCCGAGGATTCTGTGTGCTTATGATGGTGTTCTCTCTTTTGTCCTCTTCCTATTATTTTTAATGCGAGATTTCTATAGTCTCAAAATTTTCTGAACTTTAACCTTTGAGGGCATCTCTGCATCTCAGAATTGAGTTATACAAGAATAATAATAATAATAATAATAAATCCCCAAATGTACAAGAGGATGGATTAAGAGATCACTTTTGAAGGCACTTCTTAATAAACATTCTTTGGCAGGCCTGAGATTTACAGGGGGCCATCATCAAAGCTGCCATGTAAATGGGGACATATTGACAACTTTTCCCTTAAAGGCAGAGCAAAAAGGATTTATATGCTCCAACCACAGCTCCCTTGGGAACTCAACAAGGGACTTACTTTGTTTCTCTTTTAATAGCTCCTCTTGGGTACTTTATGGACCAGTTCTCTCATCTCAAGTGTCTGATCCCAAGACATAAATTAATTTTAGATGCACCTTTTATCCATCTTGTCTGCTAAGGCAATATTCACTATTTGTTTTGGTTGCCATGGAGATAATTGACTTCCTGCCGTGGCAGGAGTCTTGTTTGTGGGTATTAAAGGGGTTTGGGTCCAGGGATTCTTTAATTTTCACACAGTAAGGAAAGCCATTTCATCAATGGAGCATTTGTATACATCTCCCACTTATAATTGGAATGATTTGTTTTATCACCTTGTGAGATTTACGTTTTTATTTTCCATCACTTCCTTTTTTAAGGTTTAACCTCTACTCTCCAAGGTGCTGACTAAAACCACAGCAAAGGGCAAACAGTCCATTTATTTCTGTTTCGTAGGATGGCTGGACACAGCCTCCCAGCAGAATATTATCTGAAAAAACAGCTGAAGAATCTGAGAAAATGGTGGATTATAGAACCCTATTCAGGTGGAGGAAGAGGCTACATTTTATCAGGGCAAGAAACACTTTGAATACCAATTCATAAAATCAATCTCCCAGTGACCAACTTGGGCTGCTAAAGATTGGGTCCCTCTGGAGTTTATGTACCAGTTCTGATATTTAAAAAGGCGATTGTTGGGTTTTGCTATAAACTGTTATAACAGGCAACCTGAAATCCCTTTTCAAGTATAATGAGAAAAATTAAGAACCAGATACCAGTTTTTAAAACACTTTCTGTAAGGTATATAAGTAATAAAATGATAAAATATAGTATTTTATACATATTCCCTCTTACCTTCCACACTTTGACTACTACCACAGATTATGAAAATTTCTATAACAAATTGTACAAAGATCTTTAGAGACATTTCAAAACATAAGCAGCAGAAAGATATATTTGTTGTACTCAACAAATTTGATTTTTGAGGATCATATGAATTACAATATATCTACACATATAGTTACAACACCAAAAAAAATCCCATAGCAATTATCCACAGGGCTAATACTTTTGCTAAAATAATTTTTTGTTGTAGTTCAAAAAGCTATTACCAAAAGAAAAAAAATTAAATCAATGATCAGAATGAGAATCCTTAGGAGCAATAATAGTGAACAAAACTCTAAGAACCTACTTCAGTTCTTTTAAGTGCACAGCACAAAATCAATTTGCAATGACCCTGAGAATCAGCCTTCCTCACCACATGGCAACAAAAGAAATGGGGGATGAAAACAAATTAAAGAAGATTCTTAAAAGTCTTTTTTGCCTTCCAAAGATTTCAGGGTATCTTTGAGCTATGAAATTTTAAAGGCAGCTCTTTGAATGTTTTATCAATATCGTTATATATTCTTACAGTAATGGCTTTTAGGCTGACCCTAGAAGTTCATGATTCACTTTCTGATTCCTCTTTCATTCTCATTATTTGTTTTTTCCGCAAATGTTTTCTGATGGTGTATCATGAACATAGCACTGGACTAAACGATGGAGGGAAAGAAAAATAATTGATATGATCCAGACCTGCGCCAGGCGAGTAAAACACAGGGTGGATAATTGTTTGTATGTGTCCAGAAGAAAAAGAAATGCCAAGGGTGTGATGATTTCACGACACGCTTCCCATACATTAGCTCATTTAACAATGGCAATGCCCAAAAAGGGAGGGCCTAGCAGTACCTCCGGTTCACTAATGAAAAAACTACACTTGAAAAAGGAGTTGTCAATATAGAATAGAGAATGGATTTGACCCCAGATCTCTCTGATCCCTACCCAAGCACTAAACCACTGACCTACAATACTTCCTTAGTTCAGCTTCATACTTGGCTCTGATGATGATATTTAAGGTGGACCAGAAAGGATTTTTTAACATGTACATGAAGGGGAAAAGCATCCCAAAGGAATATGGAGGCCAGTGCATGAGTCCTGGGACAATATAAATAATAGCCAAGTCTTTTCACAGCACTTACTTGGTGCCCGGCACTATTCTAAGTACTTTCTACATATTAGCTTTTTCATCCTCACAAAGACATCTTCATTCTCCAATAAGAAGAGGTATTATCATCATTCCCACTGTATAAGGGAGGAAACAGAGAGATCAAGTAACTTGCCCAAAGTCAAGCAGCTCCTCTATGGCAAAAACTTCCCAAAGTCTCAGGCAGTCTGGCTCTGAGCCACCACTTGCCTGTCTCCCTAGAGGCTGCAGGTGAAATGCAGAGGGCTAGGGCAGAACCAGGTGATGGGTGCCTGACAGTGAAGGCTGGAAAAGGAGCTTGGGGCCAGGCTGAGAAGGGCCCTCGATTGCCTTTTCTAGACTTTGGGGAGCCCCTTTCTTTTCTTCCTCTTTTTTTTTTTTGAGCAGGGATACTCTAAACTCAGCTTTGTGCTTTAGAAAGATAAACCTGGAGCAGAGAGGAGCATGGATTGGAGGGGATAACAACTGGAGGTATTTTTCTTTCAGTAAAAACATATTTACCAATAACCCTCCACACGCTTACATATCACATACGAAACTTACACGTATACACTGCACATAAGCACCCATACACCACATACCCCAAACACACACGAATACATGCACCCCCCACACCACACACATGTACACACACACACATTCACACATATATCACACACATCATGCTCCACACACACACACACACGCCACATACATGCATACATACATACTCAAACAAGCTGCACACTCACACACCAGCATCACACATATGTATACACACAAATATACCACATGTATACATACCAGGGACACATTCACAACACATACATTGATACACACGCACATAAATACTCACATTCATCTCCTGGCCTCAATCATAAGGCAAATGAGCTCGAAAAGGCAATGCTCACTAAGATTTCTTTACATTCTTGATTTCCTGCTCTCTGAACAGACTGGACATGGTCAGGAATCCTGAGCCTGCAGCAAAGGAATGGTGAAAATCTCCTTTACCTTCCATTGCTAATGACCTGACATTAGAAACACTTCTCATTCTCCAGATTAATTTGGATCTTTTCTGAGCTCAGTAAGTGTGCCAGGAGGGCAATCTTGAAAGGCCTAAAAAGGGGCCTTGGGCAGCATTGTCCTTGGCAACTACAGATGATGTCCTGATCACTTATGTCTTAAATTAAGAGAAACCAATAAATTTTGGTTTCCCCAGCTTCATCTGGTTTCCCGTTTAGAAATTGCCTGTGTGAAGCCTGGACAAAGGCAGTGTGCACACCAGGACAGTGACTGCAGCCTGACAGGGAATCCCACAGAGCTATATGTGGACTTAATTATACCGTTGCCTTTTTGCCTAATTTTCTACATTTCTTGGTATTATAAACGCACAAGTATAATAGTCATCCTTTATAAAAATATCTGTATCTAAAGAAAATAAAAAACATTTATTCTTTAGTCAGAATATCGGCCACCTAGATGGTAAATTATATACATAATGAGGTTCATACTTGTAAATATTTTTTAAGCCTTCAGGATATTCTGGAAAGGCAACATTTCTGAGCACACATGATTTGAGTTTCACTTAGGGACCGTGAAAAACACATCCTTTAGAAAACACATAGGGAATTTACAGGAAATGTGGTCCATGAGATACGGAGCCTCTGTTTGGTCTGAATGGAGGATCGCATTTTCATATTTTAAGGTCAAATTACATCAGTTTCTTTCCAGTAAGAAAGAAAGAAAGAAAGAAAGAAAGAAAGAAAGAAAGAAAGAAAGAAAGAAAGAAAGAAAGAAAGAAAGAAAGAAAGA